>NC_081556.1:92285082-92585082 GCF_963082655.1 Stomoxys calcitrans | reverse complement strand
TAGCTTTATGCGCTCGACCGCTATCGAAATTTTGACAGACGGATGGGCATGGCTAGATCGACTCGGAGCATCGAGACGATCAAGAATAAATATACTATGTGAGGTCTTAGACGAATATTTCCAGGTGTTACAAACGGAATGACTAGATTAGTACGAGGGCTGCCTTTTATATTTCGAGATTGGACAACCCTTGTGTTGCAATTTGCCAACTAACAACTCTATCGTAAAGCTTGACATTTTTGAGGCTATACATACTCAGAACGTTTTGACATACGAGCGCTATTTGTGTTGTTTACAGTAACTTAAAAAATTCATCTCGCCCAAAAAAAAAAATAGAATTGAATCGTGAAAATTTTCGTGCGACTATTTTTTCAACTTTCGATGTAGATTAACTCATCAACAGTATATCGATGAACTTAGCTCAATTTTTGGAGATGAAGCTCCACCAGGGAACATTGTTTATCGATGATATGGTGAATTCAACCGAGGTCGTAGTTCACTCAAAGACGAATTTCGTGAAGAAGATTGTCATGTGATATATCGTGAGATTGAGACAACCTTAGGCATTAGTGGGACTTACAACTTACTTACTTTACTTTAATTGGCTACGACAGAATATGTTCCATTAGCCGAACGTAGAATAGCGTTCCAAGCGCCTCGATCTTCTGCGCTCATTCTTAAATCTCTGACACCAAGTTTCGAGGTGTCTCCCACAACTTGATCTTTCCATCAGGCTTTTGGTCTTCCCGGTTTGCGTGTACCACCGTGTTTGCCTTCAAACGACTTTTTTGCTGGAGCTTCTTCATCCATTCTGACAACATGACCTAGCCAACGAAGCCGTTGTATTTTGATGCGTGAACTATGCTATCGTCGTCATACAGCTCATACAGCTCGTGGTTCATACGTCGCCTATATTCTCCATTAACGCAAACTGGTCCATATATTTTACGAAGAATCTTTCTCTCAAATACTCCAAGCACTGCCTTATCTACTTCCACAGGTACCCATGCTTCAGAACCATATAACAGCACGGGTAGTATCAGGGTCTTGTATAGTGTAATCTTCGTCTGTCGAGATGTGGACTTGTTTCTTAGTCCAAAGTAGCATCTGTTTGCCAGTATTATTCTTCGCTATATCTCAAAACTGGTGTCATTCGTTTCGGGGACGGCGGTGCCGAGGTAGATAAAGTTACTGACTGTCTCAAAGTTGTAGTTCCCAACTTTCTCCATTTTCTTTATCTGCTCGGTTGTGCAAGGCTTTTTGGTAACTGAAACCATCCATTTCGTCTTATCTCCATTTACAGCCAGACCCATTTTCACTGACTCTCTTTCGATTCTTTCAAAGGCTGCAGTTATTACTTCCGGTGGCCGACCTATGATATCGTTGTCGTCGGCATAGGCGAGTAGCATGTTTTCTCCTGCATAGGCGAGTAGCATGTGTTCTCGTATACTCTTCCCCAGCAGGATATTAAAGAGATCACACGATAGGCTGTCTCCTTGTCTGAAACCTCGTTTGGTATTAAATGGTTCAGAGAGATTCTTTTCTATTCTTACTGAGGAACGCGTATCAGCAAGCGTCATCCTGCAGAGTCTTATTAATTTTGCAGGGATACCAAATATCCCGTAACGTAAAGGAGTATCGAAGGCGGTTTTGTAGTCAACGAAAAGATGGTAGGTGTTGATTTAACCTTCTCGGGTCTTTTCCATGATTTGGAGCGGTGTGAATATCTGGTCTAGGGTGGATTTACCAGGTCTAAAGCCGCATTGATGGGGCCCAATTATCTCACTGACTTTAGGTTTCAATCTTTCACACAGTGCGCTCGAGAGTATCTTGTATGCGATAGGGAGGAGACTTTTTCCTCTGTAGTTGGCACATTCCCTCTTGTCTCCTTTCTTGTGTACGGGACATAGTATGCTGAGGTTGCAATCATCGGGTATGCGTTCTTCTAGCCAGATTGCGCAGATAAGCTGATGCATACGCCATATCAGCGTGTCGCCTCCGGTCTTAAATAGTTCAGCAGGTAACTCGTCGGGTCCTGCTGCCTTGTTGTTCTTTAGTCGGGTTACTGCTACTTGGACCTCATTCTGACTAGGAGGTAAACATTCTATACCATCATCAGGGATTGGTTCTGCGGTATCCTCTTCGCCGTCAACATCGGACACTAGCAGTTGGGTAAAATGTTCTTTCCATATCCTCAGCATGTTATCTGTGTCAGTTACCATATTTCCTTCTTTGACTCTGCAGGAGGATGTGCCTGCACCAAAGCCATCGATTTGATGTTTAATTCTTTGGTAGAATTTCCGGAATGGGGCCAGCATACATTTAATATTACATGAACATTTGGCCGTCAAATTTTTCAATCGCTCAAGAAAAGGCTTGCGTCGATTGGCCGAAAGATATACTCAAAAAATACGATCGCGTTGCTCCGAAATAAGTCTATGACATGAATCATGGATTTACGCGAATGAGCCCGAAAGTATACAGCAGTCGACTGTATGGGTGTTTCAAGATGAGCCAAATCCTTAAAAAATGCTTGCACACGAAGCACTTCCAAGCAAATGATCGCCTGTTTTTTCGGAAAAACTGGACATTTCGCAATCGTACCAGCAGAACAACGCAGAACAGTCATCTCTGAGTGGTACATAACCATTTGTTTGTCAGTTGTCTTCCAAGTAATCAGGAAAACCAACTGCCGAAGACGGATCACTCTTCACCACGACAATGCGAGCTCTTACACATCGTCTCAAACAACTGCATTTTTGAGCATTGAAACATCGATTTGTTGAGTTATCCGCCGTATAGTCCTGACCGAATGACTTCCTTTTGTTCCCGTAAGAAAATGAGAGGACAACGTTTTTCGACACCTGAAGAAGCGGTTGATGCGTTCAGAATGCATGTTTTGGAGATACCTCAATCAGAGTGGCAAAAGTGCTTCGACAATTGGTTCAAACGCATGCAAAAGTGTATAGATCTTAATGGGGAATATTTTAAAAAACAATGAAGCGATTTTCGATGATTAATATTTGTTTGTGTGTTCTTTAATCCCGAAATATATACCCCCATCCTTTGGTGGTGGGTATAAAAAATGTATTTTTATCGTAAACAAAATTCAATGTCTTTTGGAAATTAAGTTTACTTGGCGAAGATTTCTTTCATGTGGAATGAATTATTTTTTTTGCGTGTAGCTATTCAAAATGTCGCAGAGATAGTTCTTATCGATGCAGGTCGTTAGAGATTGCAAATGGGCCATATCGGTTCAGATTTGGATGTAGCTCCCATATAAGTGGTCCTGTTCCTTAGTGGAATGTTCATGGGCAAAATTTGTATATTTGCATGAGTGGTCCTTCGACTTGACTTCTTAAGCCTTTAGAAGCAGCAATTATTTTCCGATATGGTCAAAAGCGGTGTATAAAAGGATATAGCTTTCATATAAATCGATCTCACGATGCAACATTCTGAGCCCCTAGAAGCCGCAGAGGCCACCGTGGCGCAGTGGTTAACATGTCCGCCTATGACACCAACGCCTGGGTGCAAATCCCCATCCCCATGGGGACTACATTTGTGAGGTATATTGCCAGGTTAAAACTTCTCTACCAAGTTTTGACGCTATGCGGCACGTCGTTCGGACTCGGCCCTTATCGTTGCGCTTAAACTTTAATCGGACTGCACTCATTGATATGAGGGAAGTATCCCCTGATTCTTAGTGGAATGTTCATTGGAAATTTAGTAGTAGTAGAAGCAGCAATTGTTATGCGACTTGGCTGCAATATTGCACTTAGTGTTTTGCTACGACTTTCAACAACTGCGATAAGTACGGTCCAAATCGGGCTAAAGAATGATTAGCTACCACATAAATCAGTTTGCTACGCGTAGCTACTGTCCAAAGAAGCTTAAAACTATGCTGGTTTGGCAGAAATTTGGAAGTTGTTATCTTAAGATTTCGAGAAATGAAATATGTTACAAAGTTTTGCTGACCAATCTCTTTATTTCGCCCTCTTAAACTTGTACATATGTACATTCATAAATATACATGTCTCTCTATATATGAGCTATGTATGATATGTATGTCCATATATGTATGTGGTTTGGCCTAATGAAAAATGTCTACATAAAATAAAGTCGTGAATAAAAAACGTAACAATATCTCCGTTTCGTGTTATTCAGCTGAAGTTCCCCTCAAAACACGATACTGATAGACAGGCCTTCTTTTTGACCAAAACAAAGAGGAAAAAAAATAAGAAGCCTTAAAATCAAAACATGGGTGTTGGTTAGAGTCGAAACGGATGTGCATGAGACGCCATCATTGCTGTCGTCTGTGGTTGTTGTCGTCGTCGTTGTCGGAATGCATGTTTGGAGCACTATGTTCATTTTAGATACAATGCTGTTTGTAGTTGTTGTTGCTGAGATTGGAACAGAATTCAGTTTATAAATTGAAAAACTTTTATAGATACAACAGCAAAAATTCTTGACTGGAAAACGCAATCTTAAGTTAGTAAGCATGTAACTAATGTTATCTGGAAGGGGATATTAGTATATAGCAAGCATTGTAAAATAGTAAGGGCTTTTGATTAAAATATTGCAGTAGCCAGAAGTATTTACATATGGAACAGGTGTTTGCAAATTTATAGAAGTGTTTTTGGCGCATTAATCAATGCCTTGATAAAAAAAAATATTTACCAGGGTTTTTTTTTTTTCAGGGACGCTACAAAAGTTTGCTGATAGGGACTGCAAATGACTTTATATTTTTTGCCGCTCTTTTGACATTGCTCTTCAGTTAGGTTTGCCATTTCACGATAGAAAGATATACAAGACTGCGTCGAAATTATTAAAATTTGCTACCGAAAATCGGAGTGAGTGTCCTGAACATTACGACCACTATGTCCAATTTAGTGATGAGGCTCATTTCCAGCTGAATGTCTTCGTCAATAAGCAAAATATCCGTTATTAGTTAGACAATAATCCACACGTACACCATGGGTCAGCATTGCATCCCGAAACAAGTAAAAAGGTGTTAAGTTCTTCAGGGCCGATCTTTGAATAAACACCACCTCGGGTATATATGTAAACCACCATTCGTCATAATCCGGAGAAAAATACATAATTTATGCCAACAAAAAAATCAATATATGATCCGATTTGACTGGTTTAATAAGTATAAGTCACACCGTCCAGTTTTGTAGAGCAAAATATTGGTCTTTTTGCTAGCTATATCCAAATATAGCCTGATCTGAACCAAATACGACACGGATGTCGTAAAGCCTGTGTTGAGTGAAATCGGATTATAAATGTGCCTTTTATGGGGCCAAGACTTTAAATCGAGAGATCGGTCTATATGGCATCTATATCCTAACCGATTTGGGCCGAATTGCAGAAAGTTGTCAAAGAATGCAAATTGTGCCCATGAACATTTCAGTCAGGAACAGGGGCAAACTTCTCACATTTCAATGAGTGCAGTCCGATTCAAGTTCAAGCTCAATGACAAGGGGCCTCCATTTTATAGCCGAGTCCGAACGGCGTGCCGCAGTGCGACACCTCTTTGGAGAGAAGTTTTACGTGGCATAGTACCTCACAAATGTTTCCAGAATTAGGAGGGGAAAACCACCGCTGAAAATTTTTTCTGATGGTCTCCTAAGGATTCGAACCCAGGCGTACAGCGTCATAGGCGGACATGCTTACCTCTACGCTACGGTGGCCTCCTAGTTGTCAAAGAGCCTAACGCAATTCACTGTCCCAAATTTCGGCGAAATCGGATAACAAATGCGCCTATATGGCAGCTATATCCAAATCTGGACCGATCTGGACCAAATTGCAGAGAGTTGTCGAAGAGCCAAACGCAACTCACTGTCCTAAATTTTGGCGAAATCGGACAATAAGTGTGCCTTTTATTGGCCCAAAACCTTAAATCGAGAGACCGGTCTATATGGCAGCTATATCCAAATCTGGACCGATCTGAGCAACATTAAAGAAGGATGTCGAAGGGCCTAAGACAACTCACTGTCTCAAAATCAGCAAAATCGGATAATAAATGTAGCTTTTATGGGCCTAAGACGCTAAACACTGTCCCAAATTTCAGTAAAATTTGGGACACTGTCGCAAATTTCAGCAAGATCGGATAATAAATGTGGTTTTTATGGGCCTAAGACCCTAAATCGGCGGATCGGCGTATATTGGGGCTATATCAAGATAGAGTCCGATATAGCCCATCTTCGAACTTAACCTGCTTATGGTCAAAAAAAGAATCTGTGCTAAGTTTCAGCTCAATATCTCTATTTTTAAAGACTGTAGCGTGATTTCAACAGACAGACGGAAGAACATGGCTAGATCGTCTTAGATTTTTATGCTGATCAATAATATATATACTTTATAGGGCCAGCAATGGATATTTCAATGTGTTGCAAACGGAATGACAAAATCAGTATACCCCCATCCTTCGGTGGTGGGTAAAAAATTTACGGTTTGCTGCGGTTTATAGGCCGGCGGTGTCATTGGACCGTACTTCTTCCGTGATGATCAACACATGCACGTTACTGTGATTGGGAATCGCTACCGTTCAATGATAACAGCATATGTTTGGCCCCAATTAGATGATGCAGACTTATAGGACATGTCGTTTAAATATGACGGCGCCACAAGCCACACAGTGAATGTCACAATCAATTTATTGTAAACCAAGTTTGGAGAACGTGTTATATCACTAAATGATCCTGTCGATTGGTCGCCTCGGCCGTGTGAATTGACGGCGTTAGTCTATTTCCTGGGGGCTACGTCAAGTCTATGGTATATGTCAACAAGCCAGAGACGATTGATGAACTTCATACGAATAGCGAATGCGAAATTGCGGCAGTACCGTCCGATTTACGTTTGAAAACTCTCGAAAATTTTGTTCAGCGTTCAGCATTTCAAGCTTGTTCAACACTTTGAGTGCCAACGCAACGTCCAGTTTTTACCCCCAAATTGCAGCAAGAACATAATAAGGAAATTTTTGAAAAAACTGATGCTAGTGACATTTGTGGGTATTTGAGTTTTTCAGATTTGTTAAACTTGCATTTTCTTCAATATGAGAGTTTTTCCCCACATCTTTTGAATTGTATAGAAATGGGATGAAAAATAGTCCTCAAGAAATTTTACCTGTAGATTGATCGATTCTTGTTATAGAGCCGTAATATACACCAAAGGGTGGACCAAACTTAATTCTTTTTTGTTTATTTATGTACACATGTACATACATATGTTGTAGGCTGGGCAAAATTTTGCAAGCTTTACATATATAGGCTACGATATGTGATAGAAAGGATAAATACAATAACAGAATTGGCATTTCTTGGCACTGTCCTCCTAGCACTTCCTTGTATGTTGAAGGACCTTTGCAACAGCGTTGTGGTTGCCATTTTTACTAGAGTCTGGTTCATTGCCGGTTCCTTTGAGGGTTTGTACCACATTATTAAGAATTGATTTTAGATTTTTTATCATCGTTCTTATTTGGAAGATATCGTCCATTTTTCATTTATAGTTAATTTTTTTTCATTTTCTTCCGTTTGTTAGTTTCTGTATGTGTCAAAGCTAAAATTTTTTTAATGGTGAATAATTTGTCTGCTGTTGTTTTTTCAAAAAGCAGTGTGACTTCCAGAATTGTTAGAAAAGTATATATATTCTTGATTGTCTTGACATTCCAAGTCGATCTGGAAATATCCGACCGTCCATTCGTCTGTTAATATTACTATAGCTGTCGATCGAATTAAGCTATCCCCTTAAAAATGTTTGCTCACATAGGTTAAGGTTAGGTGAGTTCATTCGAAAGGCCAGTCCGGCCGATTGTAACACCCTAGTAAGAAAAGAAGATAAGGAGCAAGTAAAAACGCGTCATGTTTCGCCGGGCCGAATCTTATATACTCGCCACCATGGAGACGTTCTTTGGACGACCTTTTTAAATATAAAGGGTGATTTTTAGCTATTATCTTTTTGGCAACACTGGTTTAAACAGCTCACGCATGTTTCATGTTTTATTTCTCTGTCAAACATCTCCAATATGGTCTATAATATAACAATGAATCGAACGAACATCGAAAAATTGTGTTCAGCGACGAAGCTCATTTTTGGCTAGAAAGTTTACGTGCAAAATTTTTGCCAAATCAGGTGGCAGTTGCGCTTTCTAGAGGCTCAAGAACACATATTTGAAAATCGGTTTATATGGCAGCAATATCAGGTTATGGACCGATTTAGATCAATCTTGACACAGGTATTGAAAAACAAAACAACACTGCCGTCCGTCTGACCGTCCATATGTCGAAAGTACGCAAACTTTAGAAGGAGTACTACCAGGGGCTTGAAATTTTGCAAAAATACTTCCTTATAGTGAAATTTTGCACAACCGGTCAGGCGGTTGTGCAAAATTTCAGCCTACAGAGGCTGGATAAATCAAGATCCGAGATAGGTTTGTATGGCAGATATATCAGGTTATTAACCGATTTGAACTATACTTCGCACAGTTTTTGAAAGTCACAACAAAACACCTCATGCAAAATTTCAACCAAGTCTGATAATAATTGCTCTTTCTAGAGGCTCAAGAAGTCAATTTCCCAACTTACCTTCACTATAAGAAAGTATTTTTGCAAAACTTCAAGCGACTGGTAGTACTCCTTCTAAAGTTTGCGTACTTTCGACATATGGACGGTCAGACGGTCGGACATTGCTAAATCGACTTGAAACGTAGAAAGGATCATGAATGTATATAATTTATTGGGTCTTAGATCAATATTTCGATGTGTTACAAACGGAATGACGAAATTAGTACACCCCATACTATGGCGGAGGGTATAAAAAGGATAACTTGGTGAAAAATTATGACGATTAATTACACTGCCTTCTGCTACGATATGAAAAATGCCAGATATATAGGCTCAGAAGTCAACATCCCAGATCGGTTTATATGCCAGCTATATAAGGTTATGTACCGATTTGCGCCATACTTAGCACAGTTGTTGGAAGTCATAACAAAACACCTCGAGCAAAATTTCAGCGAAATCGAAATCGCCCTTATATGGCAACTATATCAAAATATGGACCGATTTCGCCCATTTACAATCCCAACCAACCTACACTAATAAAAAGTATTTTTCAAGCGCCTAACTTTACTCCTTCGAAAGTTAGCGGGCTTTCAACAGACAGACGGATGGACGGACAGACATGACTAGTTCGACTTAAAATATCATAACGATCAAGAATATATTTATACAATATATACTTAATGGGGTCTTAGACGCATATTTCGAGGTGTTACCAACAGAATGACGAATTTAGTATGACCCCATCCTATTGTGGAGGGTATACAAATTTTGTGACAAATAACGCAGGTCCTCTGTTAGCATAGAATAATTGGTCCAGCGTTAGCATATTATAATTGAAAGTTGGTATGGTTCAGATCAGAATCTTGTTTGTTTGTTGTCCATGGCTCCTCAATTAAGACAATATGAATCTTGGCCTTGCAGATATTCTTCATCAGACCGTGTGTAGCTTTCTCGCTCCGTCGGATGTTTATATGGATGATTTCAACCAGTGGTTCTGCAGTAAATGGATTTCTTGGGAGTGGGTGATGTAGCATGATAGACGGACGGACATGGCTAGATTGTCTTAAATTTTTACAACGATCAGGTATATATACTTTATAGAGTCGGAAATGGATATTTCGATATATTTGCAAACGGATTCATGAAATGAATATACTCCCTTCCTTCGGTGATAGGTATAGAAGTTTATGGAAGAAATGCCAAATTGCTGCTTTCCTTTTCAATTCTCATACAGTCAACAACTGCTTTAAGAAACCCTAGAAAAATACTCCAAAATGCATTGGAAATAAACACTTCAGGCAGACGACACCTTTGTCATGGCTTAGTATGAGGGGCTTAAGCAAAACTGGATTAAGTACTTTAACGCCCTAATCTGACGAGCTCACACAATAACGACTGGCGCCAGTCATTGTACGGCTTAATAGGATCAGTCTGGGTCAGTCTACCGTTGGCCACAACGGGAATGACCTCAGAGCAGGTCACTTTAAGAGTTTGGCGAAAGAAAAACACAAGCAATCAAATTGACCCATGTGATATGTGCAAAAATAAATGAGGTATAGAAAATAGTCAAACCCTTGCCAAGTTGAAGTAGGTAAGGATCTGTTGAATTTCAATTGCAATATCCTGCTGATGTTTATATTTGCCAAAGGGTTTTAGTTACGCTTCATAATGATTTTGTGCATTCGAGTTAAAGCGTTTTATTTACTTAGGGCTTGTTCATGCTTTACTTCATCATCTCAATGTTATTCTAAAAGATTTTACACTTTGACGAACAAAAGGGGATTGCGTTCGCTATATACAACATATAAAAACAACAAAATTGACTCTTTTTGTTTGTGAAAATGCGATTTTCAAAAAAGTCATTAGCCCAAGTTGGAATTCGAAGAATTGGCTGACATTTTAAATCTATGCGAGTTATTGTAGACAGCCTTATTTCAATTGTCCAACCTATGCGACTTGTGTAGAAACTTTTTTAATGCCCTTTGATGTAATTGCTTTCTTCAAGCAATTGGATGGATTTAATGGAACATTTGGTTGTTGTCTTGAACCGGTTTTTATTCTAATCAAATATAGTCATTAATTTAATCGCATTTCGGCCACTGTGCGACTCTGACTCAAAGCTTTTAACTACTAAGCTTTTTGCTTTGGTCTTTTTTTCACTTTTTGTTCTTAAAACCCCAATACACACAGGCAAAACCACAAAATAAACTAAAACAGCCATTCGTTTGAGACAAAATATAAAAATTACTTATGTTCGTTCATCTTTTCATGTGTCCAAGCAAACCTCAGGCCAGGCGTCTGTCAAAAAAATACCAGAAATTCTGAAAAAGTAAAGCCCCAGGCATTTTGGCACGCATATGATATTTCTCTTCGACTAATTTGTTTCCTAAGTATTTTTTTACGGGCAGTTTTTGGATTTTGGCGATTTTTACTTAAAACAGCATATGCCTTATTCTATATATGGAGTTTTATAACACTTTTCCGTTAAAACAGTCTACCACCATAGATATTAAGGGACTGTTTTTTTTCGCACATTTTAAATGTTGAGTGTTTATATGACGCAAACCAAAACAAAGGCCAATGAAAAAATTGCTAAAATAAAAGATCTTCTAATACTTTTAGCCAAAGAGCTTTTGGCAAGATCTGTGATTTTCCTTTAAGGCCAATCGGTTTGTTGGTCTTCTGTTCTTTGTATGTAGGAAATTTAAGTTTTAATTTTCACCGCATAACTGGCGCTTAGGTTAGCTTAGATATTGAAATATCTTGTCTTTAGTATACCGCTGGTATACTACACCAAAACGGTTTTTATGGTCAAATGGTTGTTGATGGCAGCATCAAAAAGTTGCGCAGACGCATAAGAAATGTCTTAAGATAACCTTGCCTTCATAGACGTAGAAAAAGACATGAAGGGGATTTTATTGGGTTGTCCAAAAAGTAATTGCGGATTTTTCATATAGTCGGCGTTGACAAATTTTTTCACAGCTTGTGACTCTGTAATTGCATTCTTTCTTCTGTTAGTAATCAGCTGTTACTTTTAGCATGCTTTAGAAAAAAAGTGTAAAAAAATTATATTTGATTAAAGTTCATTCTAAGTATTATCAAAAAAGCATTTACTTTCTTTTAAAAAATCCGCAATTACTTTTTGGGCAACCCAATAGGAAATTAATACTAACTTTACTTACTTATATTACTATAACTATGCTATCGTCGTCATACAACTCTTGATTCATACGTCGCCTATATTCTCCATTAACGCAAATTGGTCCATATATTTATTTTATGAAGAATATATCTCTCAAATACTCCAAGCACTGCCTCATTTGCCTTCACAAGTACTCATGCTACAGAACCACATAACAGCACGGGTAGTATCAGTGTCTTGTATGTAGTAATCTTCGTCTGTCGAGAGGTGGCCTTGTTTCTAGACTGCTTACTTAGTTCAAAGTAACATCTGTTTGCCAGTATTATTCTTCGCTTAATCTCAAAACTGGTGTCATTCGTTTCTGTTACGGCAGTGCCGAGGTAGATAAAGTTACTGACTATCTAACATAGTTATGGTGCCCAACATTCTCCATTTTCTTTATCTGCTCGGTTGTGCAGGGCTTTTTGGGCGTTGAAACCATCCATTTCGTATTATCTCCATTTACTGCCAGACCCATTTTCACTGACTCTCTTTCGATTCTTTCAAAGGCTGCAGTTATTACTTCCGGTGGCCGACCTATGATATCGTTGTCGTCGGCATAGGCGAGTAGCATGTTTTCTCCTGCATAGGCGAGTAGCATGTGTTCTCGTATACTCTTCCCCAGCAGGATATTAAAGAGATCACACGATAGGCTGTCTCGTTGTCTGAAACCTCGTTTGGTATTGAATGGTTCGGAGAGATTCTTTCCTAGTCTTACTGAGGAACGCGTACCATCAAGTGTCATCCTGCAGAGTTTTATTAATTTTGGAGGGATACCAAACACAGACATGGCTTGAAATACCTTGGAACGTAAAGCGGCTTAGGTAGGGTGTAATCCACACTGCCTAGAACATCGGACATTGTATTAAGGATAACACAGTGTCCATAGCCGCCACATGACCAAAGAGAAAGCTTCCTTAACCTCACGGCAGTGGTCGCAGCAATTTGTTTAACTATAATAATGTTCAGAGGCATTAGAAGTAACATTAAATTTAATGCATCAGATGGTGTCGCACTCAATGAGGGTGTGATGCACAAACAAGCGATCCTTTGGATCCGGTTGGGTATTGAACGGTAAGTAGACTTTTGAAGCGCTGTCCACTAGACCACAACACCATATAGCATTATAGGTCTGACAATACCAATGGCTTTTTTGCCAATGGCTCTCTTGCAGGTGTATAGGGCAAGAGTTGCTTTTCTTGCCCTTTCCAAAATGTAGATTGAAGTTAAATTTTGTATCCAGCAAAACACCCAGGTATTTTGCGCTTTCTTTTAATGGATTCTCTCCTCCCAAGGAGACAGTTGCCACTGTAGGCAACTTGTATCTCTTGCTGACAAAAATTACTTCTGTCTTTAACGAATTTACACCAAGACCACTTTCGGCACTTCGCTGTTGCACGTGGAGCTTCCTGAAGTATATCTCCAAGAGTGATGGGAAACTTTCCCCTAACCGCAATTGCCACGTCATCAGCATACCCGACCACTTTTATACCTTTTTCTTCCAGAGACAATAATATATTGTTAATGGCTATACTCCAAAGTAGAGGAGACAGTACACCTCCTTGAGGTGTTCCTCTGCTGATCCATAGATCCCAAGCCTCCCGTAATGCATCTTTTAGAAGGAAAATTATTAATGAACTTCCTTATGGTAGAATTGATTGACGTCGGTTTTACATCTTTGAAAGCAACTTCAATGTCAAAAAGTGCAACCATTGTATATTCCTTGACAGCGAGAGAACCCTCTTTGTAGCCGACTAGGTCGCGAAGGGCTGTTTCAGTGGACTTGCCTATACTATATGCATGCTGCTGCCGCGACAGGCGATCTCCAGGGATCTTCGTCCTAAGATATGTTTCTATCAACCTCTCGAGAGTCTTCAGCATAGAAGATGACAGACTAATAGGACAAAAATCTTTCGCCTTCGTGTGGTAGGGTTTTCTGCTTTCAGAATGAAAATTACCTTTGGATCCCTCCATCCCCCAGGTATATATGATATTCTGATACAAGCAGAGTATATCTCCCTAAGCCAGGAAACCGGTCTATCAGCCACAGATTGTTATTCAACCGTTGATACATCATCAGGGCCTGGCGACTTAAAGGTGTCCAAACTTCTTGTCTGCTCAGACACAATTTTCCTAATAGCCTTCGACGAATGCATACCAGTGACAACCTCTTCTGGCGCCACGTTGTCTGTTGGAGAATTTCCTGGGAAATGTGTAGTGTTTCCTCACTAGACATTGTTCATACATTCTCTGACTTCTGAATATACCCCACCGTAATAAGTCTCGAGGACAGAATCTTCCTTAGCCTAGATGCCTCAGATGTATCCTCCACGGAGCTGCAGAATTCTATTTGTTCTGAGCCTTTCTTAGCTCGCTCTTATATTTTTTAGCTCACCCTTACAGAAATTCCAAACGTGTGGTGATCTTGTGGCTTTTGCTCTGTTGAAGAGTTTTCTGCATCCTTCCTTCCTTAGACCAATCAGCTCTGGGGTCTACCATGGCGGTCGCTGTTTGCCCCTTGGCTTGGCACTAGGGCATGCTGACACAAGCGAGTCATTCAGGGCTTTCGTGATCCGCTTGACCACTATGTCTATATCCTCCATAGTTTCCACTTCCTTTTCTAGTCTAGAAGGGATAGCGGTGCAGAAATTGTGCCAAAATTTATCCCAATCCGCCCATCTTCGGTTTAGCCGAGGGACCACTACTTCAATATTTTCCCCAAGACTGAAACTAATATAACGATAATCCGAGAAGCTGTGGTCATCCAACACTTCCCAGTCGCATATATCTTCCGATGTTATATCTAGTAACTTCTACCTGTTCCTGGTAATAAAAGTCGGTTTATCCCCTTTATTACAATTTGCCAGATTGCAATTTATAATATATTCGACAAGCAGCTCACCCCTTTCGTTGACGTCCAAACTTCCCCTTTCTGGTGATGTGCATTAGCATCACTTCCTACAATGAGACTCTTCTTCCCTGCAGAAGCGGCTTCAACCAGCAATTTAAGGCTTGAAAGTGCCATCTCTGAATCGTGTGCCGTATATAGGGATGCCAGCCAGAAATGAGATTTATTTATTTCAAGGCTGGCTACTACTGAATCTTCAATGCTTAGCGACGGAAGAAGAAAAACATTTAGACAACTCTTTGCAAGAATAGAGGCTCAGTGTCTCCCATTCCTCATACCCTTGAGTAGTTTAAATACCGGAATTCTTAGTTTTCGAACCATTCCGCCACACGCCCATGGTTCCTGGATAAGAACCACGTCAAATCCCCCTACCATCGGGAGGACCTTTAGTGCATAGTCAGGATTCAGAACTTCCACCACTGTTGCGTTAGCCATATCTTCGGGGCAGGTGAGAAAGTTGTGGAACCACTCTTCCTCAGGACAATGGACACTTGCGGTGTGGACGAATCCTCCTTAGATGCTTAGCCCACACCGCAAGTGTCCAGTCCAGGACGGATATGTTCAGGACATATCTAAATATATTACACAACATATTTGGTTACGCATGTCTTCCACCCCGCATGTTCTCAGTGGCTCAGCTATATTGAAGAAGACATGTATTGTTCATTCAGTAATACATTTTAGAATAGTTATCGCCCACGATGACATGCTTTTACCCATGTTCAGTGAAGTTCTTGCTTATTTCAATAATAAAATTACTAACTCCACCCGCGATGGTAGCTATTTTATCTATCCTCAAAAGTTGTTAGTTTTATTTGTATAAAGTTAAATAATTTGTCAACTTATAGTTAATACATATCGTGAACTATTTTGTATTATGCAACTAACTCAAAGTTACGATAGGCATTTTTCTAAGTTTTCTAAACAAAGTTTTTATCTATAGCTGTTACAAAGCTATAGCAAGCATAGCTATTACTAGTTGATATTTCTTTAAGACACGTTGAGCTTAAGTCGCGCAATAATTGAGTTTCGATGAGTTTTCTCGCAGGCTTATAAGTGTCGAAACCTCGCACAAATACTGCTTATTGGCGCAGGTCCGTTCATGTTTAGATAAATTTCGGATATAAACTTGAGTCCTAGGAAGCTCAAATTTGTATACCCTACAACACCACTGTGGTACACGGTATTATAGATTTTGCATTTGTTTCCATCTCTAAGGAAGAGAAGGAGAGCAGCTAGAACCATCGATAAGTATACGGATCGACTTAGAATCACTTTCTGATTCGATTTAGCTATGTCCGTCTGTCTGTCTGTCCATGTATTGTTGTCATCAAGGTACAGGTACATTTGTTGTCCGATTTTCGCAAAATTTTGCATAAGTCTCTTTTTGGTCCAAGGACGATTTTGAAAATGATTTTGAATAATCGGTCCAGATTTAGATATAGCTTTCATATATATCTTTCATCCGATGTGCCCTTTTAAAGTTTTAGAAGCCACAATTTTAGTCCGATCCTTATAAAATTTGGCTTAGATTATTTTTTTTGACGTCCCAATATGTGTGGAAAATTTCATTGAAATCGGTTCAGATTTAGATATAGCTCCCATATATACCTTTCATCCGATATGCCATTTTTAAAGCTGTAGGAGCCACAATTTTGGTCCGATATTTACCAAATTTAGAATGACATGTTGTGTGTGACGTCTTAAACCGTGTGCAAAATTTCATCTTAATCGGTTCAGATTTATTAGATATAGCTCCCATATATAACTTTCATCCGATTTGATCTATTATGGCTGCAGAAGGCACAATTTTGATCCTATCTTTACCGAATTTGTCACAAAATTTTAGTGGCGTCCCAATATGTGTGCAAAATTTCATCAAAATCGGATCAGATTTATATATAGCTCCCCTATATATCTTTCATCCGATATGGTATTTTAAGGCTGTAGAAGGCACAATTTTGGTCCGATCTTTACCAAATTTGGCACTAAGTGCTTTTTGTGACGCCCCAATATGTGTGCAAAATTTCTTCAAAATCGGATCATATGTATATATAGCTCCCATATATATCTTTCATCCGATATGCCCTTTAAAAGCTGTAGTAGCCACAATAGTGGTCCCATCCTTACAAAATTATTGGACATCCCACTACATGCAAAAAATTTCATCAAAATCGAACCAGATTTACGTAAAGTTCCCATATATATATTTTAATCGTTTTGACTGTTAAGGCTCTAGTAGCTACAATTTTGGTCCGATCGGTACAATATTTTTCATGAGATGTTTTAATTGACATCCCAATACGTTTGCAATCGAATCAGATTTAGATAAAACTCCCATATAAATAATTTATGCGTTTTAACTCAAGGACCGTAGAATCCACAATTTTCGTACCATCGTAAGAAAATAGTAGAAGGTTCTATTCGATATTACATTAGGTATGCAAAATAAAAGTCTGACTAAATTTGGATATATGTGCTATATATTAAAAGTATTACGTATACTCGGTGGTGTAGGGTATTATATGGTCGACTCCGCCCGACTTTTGCCTTTCCTACTGGTTTCCTATAAAGCTAAAATTTTCTGATTTGTCCATTCAACTCCCAACGAAATCCCCAAAGTCCTAGTAACAGCCGAATCCTAAATACCAGATATTTATGTACAGGGTTTACAATGAAAAGCTTCCCTTTGATATAATCTATCCATACCTACGCCAATGTCCACTTATGTTTTGGCTGAGTTTTGTTTTCAAAACTTTAATGATTATCATAATTTTGTTTGATTTCATTCGTTTAAGAAGATTTTCGTTTTCTTATGGTGATTTCTGCTGGCTTAGCAAATCTAACGTTATTTTGAAATATGTTCTAAGGCCGAGCGACCAACTAACCGTTGGCTTAATGATGTCGAAAACTTAACTGCATTCCAAACGGTTTTCAAGTTCGAAGAAAAATAAACCACTTTATCGCATTGGCATTGGAAAACACAGGGGAATGATTCTGGGAGAAATCGTTTCTGTGTGAAAGCAATTATTTACTAAATTCTTTTGTATGACAAATAAGGTGAAAACTAAAACAATGTTTGAAATGTTTTGCCCTGAGAATTGGAACAGAAATTCGCCTACTTGGTCCAGTTCTGGCTGCTGCAGAAATTTTACTATCAGGATGGGCAATCTTCTCAATAACTTGAAAAAGATATTCAATATTGCCAGACTTGAGGAACTTTGTAATGATTTTTGTTTATCATATATTAATCACTCGCTTCCCAACTTGGTTCACACACTTTTGCAAATCAATTAAAGTTTTCGATTATTCCTTCATTGTTAAATGGAAATTGATTTATATCTCCAAATGATGACTTGACGAAATGGAACCATGAGAACTTTATTTAAGTTTTAAAGGTTTCAGCAAAACAATGCAAAATTTTTAGGAATGTAGTCTGGCACATGAAGCGAAACATCCACAATTCAATACATGAAGTCATAAAAAATGCTCATTATGATGATGAAGATCATCATCATTTGCCTCATCATTTTATAAACGAAAATGTTGATGAATTGCTGATAATTAAAGAGCTCACCCCAACCACCATCAAATTGATTGTCTGTTGGAGCATATCCAATTCCAACAAAAAGTGTTCAATAAAACATTAAAAAAACACACACAGACAGCCATTTAATAATGCTACTGTTTAATTGATCTTTGGCTTTTTCACCTTGTTACCTCCTCCTTCTTTTTTTTCGTTGGCTCTATGAAATGCCAAATGATAAATTTAATAGAGTTAAATGTTAATGAGGCCGATCAAGATAATGGCAATGCGTATATATATGGACATAAAAATATTAAACTACCTTTTATTTAAGCACAAAATAGAATTTGTTTTCCCATTTGGAAATATGTCGCATAGTTAAATAGCCTACCGGAAAAAGAGATAACAAGTAAAAAGGCTTTAAACTTGACTGGGCCGAGCTTTGTATATTCATTAACTTGCATATATTGGGTGGCCCAAAAAGTAATTGCGGATTTTTTAAAAGAAAGTAAATGCATTTTTAATAAAGCTTAGAATGAACTTTAATCAAATATACTTTTTTTTACACTTTTTTTTTAAAGCAAGCTAAAAGTAACAGCTGATAACTGACAGAACAAAGAATGCAATTACAGAGTCACAAGCTGCGAAAAAATTTGTCAACGCCGACTATAAGAAAAATCCGCAATTACTTTTTGGTCAACCCAATATGTATGTGTATACAGTGCTGGTTATTTTGCACACCCCACTTATTTGATTTATATTAATGGAAACAAGTAAAAGCGTGCTAAGTTCGGCCAGGTCGAATCTTATCGAACCATGGATCGCATTTGTCGAGCCCTTGCCACGGTATCTCTTTTTAGGCAAACAAAGGATAAAAGAAAATAATTGCTATGTTATTGGACCAATATCAAGTTATGGTTCATTTCGAACCATAATTGAACTGAATATTGGAGACCATAGTTTAAGTCATTGTGTAAAATTTCTGTCAAATTTAGGGAGAATTGCGCACTTTAGGGGCTGAAGAAATAAAATAGGGAGATCGGTTTATAGGGGAGCTGTATTAGGCTATGAACCTATTCATGCCATATTCGACACGTATGTAAAAGGTCATGAGAGAAGTCGGTGTACAAAATTTCAGCCAAATAGGATAATAATTGTGTCCCCTAGTGGCTCAAGAAGTCAAGACCCCAGATCGGTTTATATTACAGCTGTATCAGGTTATGGACCGATTTGAACTTTTCTTAGCACAGTTGTTGAAAGTCATAACAAAACACCTCATGCAAAATTTCAGCTAAATCGGATAATAATTGCGCCCTCTAGTGGCTCAAGGAGTCAAGACCCCAGATCGGTCTATATGGCAGCTATAACAGGTTATGGACCGATTTGAACTATTCTTAGCACAGTTGTTGAAAGTCATAAAAAACGGGTAGGGCAAAATTTCAGCCAAATCGGACAATAATTGCGTCCTCTAGTGGCTCAAGAAATCAAGACCCAAGATCGGTTTATATGACAGCTATATCAGGTTATGGGCTGATTTGAACCGTACTTGGCACAGTTGTTGGATATCATAACAAAACATATTGTGCAAAATTTCATTCCAATCGGATAGGATTTGCGCATTCAAAAAATTGTTCATTTATTATTAGTAGTTTGGTGGACTGCAATGGAAAAAAAATTCAACATAAGGACCATACAACAGGTTCAGAGAACATGTTGCCTTGACATAGGCGGAGCGAAGAGGACCACATCCACTAGGACCCTGGAGACTATTCTAGATATCCGACCCATTGACATACAGATTAAGTGTCAGGCAGCCACTACGGCTATGCGACTTAAGACGATGAGAGAATGGATTGAGGATGGGAGCAGCTCACACCATCGCGGTATAATCGAGGCGACGATAGGAAACCTGGAAGGAAGTGGAGAGGTTTCCGATCGGATACCTGAGATGAACCTTGAAGTCGAGTGCGAGGCACTGCTGCCATCGGCACAGCCTTGGATTGACGGAACCCTAGTATTGCCACCTGGAAGATCATGTTACACGGATGGATCAAAGCTAGAGGACAGAGTGGGCCTGGAGGTCTACATTGAGAACCCAGTGACTGGGTTTTGTTTTAGACTGCCTGACCATAATACGGTCCTGCAGGCGGAGATCCGGGCGATCACGAAATGCGTGAAGTGGTGTGGTGCTAACGCGAGGACGTCGAGTGTGAACATCTTTCCCGACAGTAAAATTGCCATAAGGGCAATAACAACCAGGACGGTAAGGTCACGAACAGTCTTGCAGTGTAAGAGGGAGATTAACGCCTTCTCTGAGTATGGCAAAATCCGCATCGTTTGGGTGCCGGGCCATAACGGAGTAAGGGGAAATGAAAGGGCAGACGATTTGGCGGTGAAGGCCAGAAGACTGCCGTCAATAAACTTGGTTAACCCGAAGCCTTTCGGGTCGACGCAATCCGAGTTAAGGAAGTGGGAGACGAATGCGCATGCAACATTGTGGAACAGCGAAACGGTCTGTAGGACGGCGAAAAACCTATGGGGTCATCCAGATCGTAAGAAGAAGAGGCTATCACTGAAAGGAAGTAAGAAGGAGGTCAGTATAGTTATTGGTATCATAACGGGACACATAGGACTACAAGCTCACTTATGTAAAATCAGTGCGGCAAGTGATAGCATGTGTAGGGCATGCGGAAAAGATGATGAGATGTTGGAGCATTTCCTTTGTCATTGCCTGTCTAACAGATATCGGCACTTAGGTGGAGACACAATACCAGTCATGAAGCAATTTAGGGGAGCGGTATTGAAAACAACTAAGGATTTTGTATGAAGCACGGAATTCCTAACTTAAAATTTTCTTTTTAGAGGTTACTTCATAGTTTTTAGAGCGCACAACAAGCCGATTACTGGCTTAGGTGTATGCCCATGGTGGCATGGGGCGGATTAATATCTGCACCCTCTTTTCAACCTAACTTATAACAACTCCACTACCATATCCATGGTAATGTGCAAATGGGGGCTGGTCTGGATCATGTTTGAATCAGGTCCCGAGAACTTTTATACAAGCCACAGTTTCAGCGAAATCGAGCATCAGATTCGCTTTTTGTGGGATTAAGTCCTTAAGTTGGAAGATCGGACTATATGATAGCTATATCTAAATATAGTCTGATCTGGACCATATGCTGGTGGGA
Organism: Stomoxys calcitrans; assembly: GCF_963082655.1. Taxonomy (NCBI): domain Eukaryota; kingdom Metazoa; phylum Arthropoda; class Insecta; order Diptera; family Muscidae; genus Stomoxys; species Stomoxys calcitrans. Next base: position 92,563,715 of record NC_081556.1, on the reverse strand, counting down.
TGATGGAAGGCTTAATACAAGTCACAATGTCATATTCCAGCGAAATCGGATAATAAATGCATCTTTATGACCCTTAATTGCCAGATTGGTCTATAGGACAGCTAGTTATAAATATGGTCCGATCTGAACCATATTTGAGTCCGATGTCGGGAAAACAACTCATTATTTTAAACATCAGCGAAATTGGAATCGAATTGCGGCTTTTGTGGGCTTAAGATAGCTATATCTAAATATGGTACGGCCTGACCCATATTTAAGTCGGATGTCGGGAGGCTTAAAACAACTCACTGTTTTTAATTTAATCGAAATCGGATGATAAATGCGTTTGTTACGAGATTTAGACCCTAAACCGGCATATCGGTCTATATAGTCCGATATGAGCCACATTTGGTTTAAATATCGGGGCACCTAGTGCAACCGAAATTTCACCGAAATCGGAAAAAACATGCGACTTTTTCGGGCTTAAGACCCTAAATCGCCAGATCGGTCGATATGGCAGCTTTATCCAAATTTAGACCGATTTGACCTATACAAGAACTTAACCTGCGTATAGAAAAAATACTGTCTGTGCAAAATTTCTACTTAATGTTCCAATTTTTAAAGACTGTAGCGTGATTACAATTGACGGACACACGGATGGATGGACAGACCCACGGACATAGTTAAATCGTCTTGGAATTTTACAACGATCAGAAATATATATACTTTGTAGGGTCGGAAATGAATATTTCGATGTGTTGCACACGGTATGATTAAACGAATATACTCCCTATGGTGGTGGGTATAAAAATAAAGTGTAATTTCTTCTGCTTTCCAGTAATCGACTTCTGGCAACAACAATAGAAGATTTCTCTTATCAATAAAAACTATAACTTATTAGAATAAATTTTCACAGTTACACCGTTATTCACAAAACTGAATGTAGCTTTGAAATAGGTTTGAAAGATCTCCTTTATATTTAAAACTGCCAAATAAACTCATTTTAAGGCTTTATAAAGTTTTGCATATACCGCCGTCAATTTGAAGGTAATATATCCTTTCTGAATAAAAATAAAATTATCTTAAGGTGAACTCCTTGTACATTTTAATGCTTGGCTTGCCTGCACAATTTTCAAAATTAATAATCATCTTAAATTAACAAGCCAATGTCCTGATCCGATTTTTCCATTGTCTTTTTGTCTTCATTTATTAATTATCGGCTATATTCAAAAATCATCACTTAAACCAAAAAGTGTCGGCAAAGACGATGAGTTGGAAGCATATCAGCAAAGTCATCTCGTAGTCCAATGATTTCTTTTGACAACAATGGATATGCCAAGGATGCTGCGAAAATCAAGTTTAAGTGGTTGCGGCGGATAACATAAGTACTATATGAACATGTCCACACCATCAAAGGATGGTAATCAATTACCGCATTGGAAGGCAACGAATAGTAACTGAAAATAAACAAGGAAGAAACAAAGAATATTTCAATCAAAGCGAAAAACAAACACCAACTTCAACGGAGCAGTGATCTCATTATTGTGAGGGATTTAACACAATCTTCCCACACACTCTTTTTATGGCTACTTGGTCGAGGATTTTGTGCAGCATGGTCGTATGGTCGTACTTTTGCTGAAGGCCCCTTATATTGATGCACAATTAGTGAAACTGGAAACTGTGGTTATTGTGAACGCACATTGTCCGTATGCATTGGCATCGAAGGGGCTTCTAACAATATAAGGACCTACACACTGATCCGATGCTTAGACCAGTACCGGGTGGACCGGGTCCTTAGAGATAAACCAAATACGAAGGAACAAGGTAATAAATTGTTGGTCCCATGGCATAAATATAAGGGAGAAAGTGGGAAAGGGGGTATATTATCGCCACTCCTATAGCTGACCACTATGAATAACCTATAACGAATGATGAATGAGGAAGGATTTGAACCCGTCTGCTACACAAAATCAGCAATGCATGGAGATGGCATACGGTCGGGCTAGAACTATTCACGAGAAATACATAGTGGGCCAACTTGACTCACCACGTTTCCTAAACAGAAAGACTTCTTTATTCGACAAGGTCAAATACTTAGTTGAACAGAAAACTAAACTGGAAGTGTCCCATTTGGAAGCGTACTGAGAAGGCACACAGATTTTGGGCACTTTATAGAGTGGCCGCAGGGGCCAAATGGCGTCAAAATCAGTTGATAGTCCACTAGCTCTACAGGAGCGTGATTAGACCAATACTATTTACGCCTCAGTATTTTGGTGGACTATGAGGAAGGAATTTGCAACATAAGCAAAATACAATAGTTTCGAAGAAAATGTTGTCTTGGCATAGGTGGAAGATGAGGACCACGCCCCCAAGACCATTGGAGACTTATCTAGATAGCCGGCCTACAGACATACAAATTCAAGTGCGGGTTGTGAGCACAATTACATTATGTGGCCCAATCGTGACTTCAAAAGCCCTACCGTTTTTTGTCGCTGGCTCGCACAGACGTCTCAGTCATAGTGACAAGTCACTGTCTGATCGGACAACATGCTGACAGACCGAGGGTTACAAGAAACGACTTCTGCTGAAGCTGTGAGGACGTCGAAGAAGAGGAGACTATAGAAGGAGTTATACTTTAGATTCTCATTTCCTTGAGAACTTGTCTTAGATTTGTTGGGCTTCTAAAAGCGATATGGATGCTTGAACGTTAAGTTTTAGATTTTTTGTCGCTGGCTTGCACAGACGTCTCAGTCATAGTGACAAGTCACTGTCTGATCGAAAACATGCAGGCAGACCAAAGGTTACATGAAACGATTTCTGCTTAAGCTGTATGGACGTCGAAGAATAAGAGACTATAGACCATTTGCTGTATGTGTACCCCACACTGTCGATAAAAATGAGTTCCACTCTAGGTTCTCATATCATTGAGGCCTGAATTAGCAGATGTGAACATTCGTAAGGTAATGCAAATTTGTCCAGGAACATTCCATTAAGGAACAGGGGTAAAGTTCTCACATATCAATGAGTGTTGTCCGGTTCAAGTTTAAACTCAGCGATAGGTTAGGTTAGGTTGAAAAGAGGGTGCAGATATTAACCGATCCCATGCCACTATGGACATACACCTAAGCCAGTAATCGGTTTGTTGTGCGCTCTTAAAACTTTGAAGTAACCTCTAAAAAGACAATTTTAAGTTAGGAATTCTGTGCTACTTACAAAATCCTTAATTGTTTTCAATATCACTCCCTTTAGGTGGTTCATGTCTGGTATTGTGTCTCCACCTAAGTGCAGGTATCTGTTAGACGCGATAGCCGGGCAATGGCAAAGGAAATGCTCCAACATCTTATCACCTTTTCCGCATGTCTTCACATGCTATCACTTGCCGCACCGATTTTGCATAAGTGAGCTCTCGTAGTCCTATGTGTCCCGTTATGATACCAATAGCTATACTGACCACATTCATACCTCCTTTCAGTAAGAGCCTCGTCTTCTCACGATCTGGATACCTCCATAGGATTTTCACCGTCCTACCGATCCTTTCACTGTTCCACAATGTTGCATGCGCATTCCTCGCCCCCTCCCTTAACTCTGACTGCGTCGACCCGAAAGGCTTCGGGTTAACCAACTTTATTGACGGCAGTCCTCTGGTCTTCACTGCCAAATCGTCTGACCTTTCATTTCCTCTTACTCCGTTATGGCCCGGCACCCAAACGATGAAGATTTTGCCATCCTCAGAGAAGGCGTTAATCTCCTTCTTACACTGCAAGACTGTTCGAGACCTTACCGTCCTGGTTGTTATTGCCCTTATGGCATTTTACTGTCGGTAAAGCTGTTCACTCTCGTCGTATTCGCGTTAGCACCACACCGCCTCACGCATTCCGTGATCGTCCGGATCTGCGCCTGCAGGACCGCAGTCTAAAACAAAACTCAGGAAGTCTAAACAAGCTCAACGATAAGGGACCTCCTTTTTATAGCCGAATCCGAAGAGGGAGCCGCATTGCGACGCCTCGCTCTGGAGAGAAGTTTTTATATGGCTGTCATACCAAATAGTATAGTTCCTCATAAATGTCACCAGCATAAGACGGGGATAGATTAAGTTAGGTTTATGTGGCAGTCTGCCATCAGGCTCACATAGTCGTTTTCGTCCATTGTGATGCCACAGGAGCAGGAAATGGAGGATGCCTTTTAAATCTTACTGTTGAAGCATCCATATCGGTTTTAAAAGTCCAACAAACCTAAGACAAGTTCTCAAATAAATGAGAATGAGCTCCTTCTGACTGACAGTGCGGGACAAACACACAGCAGATGTTCTATAGTCTCTTCTTCCTTGACGTCTTTACAGCTTCGACAAACAGAGGGATAACCACTGCTGACATTTTTATACCACCACCGAAGGATGTGGGTATATTCATTTTGTCATTCCATTTGCAACACATCGAAATATCCATTTCCGACCCTATAAAGTATATATATAGTCTTGATCGTCGCAAAAAATCGAAGACGATCTAGCCATGTCCATCCGTATGTGTGTCGAAATCACGCTACAGTCATTGAAAGTAGAGATATTGAGCTGGAACTTTTGCACAAATTCTTTTTTTGTCCACAGGCAGGTTGAAATTTTGAAATTTATGTTAGGCCCTTCGACATCAGTCTTCAATTTGGCCCAGATCGATTCAGATTTGGATATAGCTGCCATATAGACCGATTTCTTTATTTAAGGCTTTGGGCCCATAAAAGACGCATTTTTTTTGTCAAATATCGCCGAAATTTAATACAGTGAGTTGTGTTAGGACCCTCGATTTCTTTCAGCAATTTGGCTAAGATCAGTCCAGTTTAGGATATAGCTGCCATATGGACCGATCTCTTGATTTAAGGTCTTGGGCCCATTAGAGGTGCATTCATTGTCAAATGTCGTCAAAATTTGGGACAGTGAGTTGTGTTAGGCCTCTCGACATCTTTTCTGCAATTTGGTCCAGATCGGGCCAGATTTAGATATAGCTGCCATATAGAGCGATCTTTTGATTTAAGGTTTTGGGTCCATAAAACGCACATTTATTGTCAAATGTCGCCGAAATTTGGGATGGTGAGATGTGTCATACCCTTCGACATCCTTGTTCAATTTGATCCAAATTTGGAAATAGCTGCCATATAGACCGATCTCTTGATTTAAGGTTTTGCGCCTATAAAAGGCACATTTATTGTCCGATGTCACCGAAATTTGGGACAGTGAGTTGTGTTAGGCCTCTCAATATATTTCTGCAATTTGGCCCAGATCGGTCCACATTTATATATAACTGCCATATAGACCGATCTTTCGATTTTAGGTTTTGGGCCCATAAAAGGCGCATTTATTGTCCGTTGTTGCCGAAATTTGGGACAGTGAGTTCTGTTAGGACCATCGACATCCTTCTTTAATTTGGCCCATATCCTTTTAGATTTGAATATAGCTGCCATATAGACCGATCTATCGATTTAAAGCTTGACCTTGAAAAGACGCATTTGTCATCCGATTTCACTGAAATTTGACAAAGGGACTTATGTTAGGTTTTTCCACAACCGTGTCGTATATGGTTCAGATCGCTCTATATTTGGATATAGCTACCAAAATGACCAATATTTTGTTCTACAAAATCGAACAATGACATGTACTTATTAGACCACTCAATGTCTGTGCCGAATTTGGTCCAAATCGGACCATATTTGGATATATCTGTTATGGGTGCATAAATTATAAAATTTTCACCGGATTATGACGAAATGTGGTTTACATATACACCCGAGGTGATGAGTATCCAAAGTTCTTCCCGGACGAACTTAACGCCTTTTTACTTGTTTTTATGATGTTCTCGTCAAGATTCGAACCCACGTCATAGGTGGACATGCTAACCTCTGCGCTACGGTGGCCTTCAATTCGTTGGGTTAAGGGGTTTTAATAGCGATCTGGATGATTCAACGGTGGGAACTAGAAGGCGTATTCCTCCTCCTGTTCATGTGATAACACTATGGTCGAAAACGTTTAAGTTAGTCTGATGGCAAAACGCCACTGAAACCTAACCCAACCTACGATCCCATAATGGTAGTGGTCTTAAAAAGGCCCCCAAAATGTTTAGTTCACTCTACCCTATGTCTACTCATAGCAATGCGGGTTACATCTTCATCCCAACGAGGCGTTACCGTAGCGCCAAAATAATGAAACAAACAAAATTTTTGCTGACTCAACACTTAACTGAATGAAATCTTTGACTTTCGTGTGCAGCGAAGTTCTCCCAGTTACCACTCAGCGAGTAGGAAGGGTCAGGCTTTACAATTAATTTGTATGACTTGATGGTTGGAAGAAGCACCTCTGCCCCTGGGTAACACAAATGTATGCGGGCCTCGTCAATGGTTAAAAGGAGTTTCGGGCATCAATGCATTAGACAGCATCCGCTGTATCGAAAGTCCCCACTTGACTGTGGTAACACCTTCATTCGAGATGAACAACTTGAAGAGGACGACATGAAGCGGACAGTGAGTGACTCTTTCTGCCTATCAAAAACGTCAATCTCCGATAAAGTCAGCAACAAGCGAACAGTCACAATCGAAGCAGCAATCATTGTATAAACATGCAACACAAAAAGGCCAAACTCGTATCTGGTTGGCTGCACTGCACTGCATTATCGCAAGAACATTGTGATTATGGCCCTTAGATAATACGGACTGGCTGCTCTACAACCATATTGTCAGCCATGACAGTGAACCAAGTGTAACAAAAGGCCACTGTTAACACTCAGTCGGGGGAAAACATTTTTGTGGTTGTTGTTGTTGTTATTTGTGTTTGTCTTTCATAAAGTGTTACCTAAAAACTTCTTGCTGGCAACAGGTGAGAAAACAAAGGCAGAGGTTTACAACATTTGGTGTAAACTTCTGTTTAGCGGCATGATTTTTCATTTTTTCTCCAATAAAGAGGGGAGAGTAAGTAGAAGCAGATCAATTCATTCATAATTTTTGTTGTTGTAAATGCTGCACAGGCATTTAAATAAAATGACTATTGAGCCATGCGTATAAGGGTGAAGTTATTACAACCTAGCAAACATTTTGAAAAGAAATGAGACAACTCTTCAATAGTTTCCTAATGAAAAGCCGTTGTAATGTTACAGCTACAAAGCTGTGTGTACTTTTGCTTTGCCAAATGTCAACAGCAAGGCGATCCGGGTTAATATAAATAATAATAGTGAGGAGCTTTAAGATGTGAGAATATGTTCGGAAAATCTAATCGATGAGATTCAGGATTGGAAGATCTCCATGGCGCACTCCCCCTCGGACCATCGCTACCACCAAAAGTGCTAGGTTTTTATTCTCCTTGCAGGTTGGTAAGCTGACCTCAATTTTAGTAGGTTTTTCCAATATTTGAACACCAAGTTAATTATTCACAAGTAAAAAAGGCATTAAGTTCGGCCGGGCTGAACTTTGGACACCCACCACCTGTAAACCACCTTTCATCAAAATCCGGTGAAAATTTCATGCCTTATGTCTCATAGCAGTTATTTCGAAATATGTTTCGATTTGGACCAAATACTACAATAATAAGTACAGTAGCTATATCTAAAAATAAACCGATCTGAACAATATACGAAACGGATGTCGAAAAGCCTAACATAAGTCACTGTGTCAAATTTCAGCGAAATCGAATTATAAATGCGGTTTTTATGGGACCAAGACTTTAAATCGAGATATCGGTCTACATGGCAGCTATATTCAAATCTGGACCGATTTGGGTCAAGTTGCAGAAAAATGTCGAAGAGCCCAACACAAAGCACTGTCTCAAATTTCGCCGAAATCGGAAAATAAATGCGCCTTTTATGGGCCCAAAACCCTAAATCGAGAGATCGGTCTATATGGCAGCTATACTCAAATCTGAACCGATCAGGGCTAAATTGAAGAAGGATGTCGAAGTGTCTAACACAACTCACTGTCTCTAATTTCGCCGAAATCGGAAAATAAATGCGCCTTTTATGGGCCCAAAACCCTAAATCGAGAGATCGGTCTATATGGCAGCTATACTCAAATCTGAACCGATCAGGGCTAAATTGAAGAAAGATGCCGAAGGGCTTAAGACAACTCACTGTCTCAAATTTCAGCAAAATCGGATAATAAATGTGGCTTTTATGGGCCCAAAACCTTAAATCGAGAAATCGGCCTATATGGCTGCTATATCAAAATCTAAAACGATCAGGGCTAAATTGATGAAATATGTCGAAAGACCTAAGACAACTCTTTATCCAAAATTTCAGCAAAATCGGATAAAAAATCTGGCTTTTATGGGCCTAAGACCCTAAATCGGAGGATCGGTCTATATGTCAGCTCTATCCAAATCTGGACCGAGCTGGGCCAAATTGACGAAAGATGTCGAAGGGCCTAACACAACTCACTGTCCGAAATTTTATCAAAATCGGATAATAAATGTGGGTTATATGGGCCTAAGACCCAAAACGGAGGATCGGTCTATATGGCAGCTATATCCAAATCTGGACCGATCTGCATCAAATTGACGAAGGATGTCGAAGGGCCTAACACAACTCACTGTCCCGAATTTTATCAAAATCGAATAATAAATGTGGGTTATATGGGCCTAAGACCCAAAACGGAGGATCGGTCTATATGGCAGCTAAAACCAAATCTGAACCGATCTGGTTCTGGTTCAAATTAACAAAGGATGTCGAAGGGCCTAACACAACTCACTGTCCCAAATTTCAGCGGAATCGGATAATAAATGTGGCTTTTATGGGCCTAAGACTCTAAATCGGAGGATCGGTCTATATGGCAGCTATATCCAAATCTGGACCGATCTGGGCCAAATTGACGAGGGATGTCGAAGGGCCTAACATAACTCACTGTTCCAAATTTTATCAAAATCGGATAATAAATGTGGCTTATATGGGCCTAAGACCCAAAACGGAGGATCGGTCTATATGGGGGCTAATCAAGATATATTCCGATATAGCCCATCTTGGAACTTAACCTGCTTATGGACAAAAAAAGAATCTGTACAAAGTTTCAGCTCAATATCTCTATTTTTAAAGACTGTAGCGTGATTTCAACTGTCAGACGGACGGACATGGCTAGATCGTCTTAGATTTTTACGCTGATCAAGAATATATATATACTATATATATATGAATATACCCCCATCCTTCGGTCGTGGGTATCGAAAACCGCCAGGAATAACTCAAAATTATTTCACTTCTTGTCTTTTCTCTGTATTCGCTAAGAGTCAAGAATAAAACCATGGATGTCAAGGGGCAGAATATTGTTACAGCGGGCATCACTGCTTCCAATTTCTAATCCATCCAATTTCACAAAAAATTTTGACTCTAACTGGTGCGTGTGTTAAGGGATCTTTTTAAATTTCCTAAATTCTGGGTGAGAAATGCGGGTTTATTGCGTTCAAAGCCTTCAATCGGAAAACAGGGCTATTTGGCAGGTGCAATATGGTCAGATCTGGCCCATACTCACTGCAACGGCGAAAATGGGTAGCAAAAGAGAATTTCTGATCCCAAACCTGAAATCGATTTCTGGGTTCAAACCCTTAAATCGGTAGATCGCTTTATCCAAACTCGCACAGGTAGCTTATTGAAATCGGGGAATGAATAAGACTTTTAGGATCTCAAGATTTCTTTTCGGGGGATCGCTATAAAGAAAGCTATATCAAGATATAGGCCTACTTTGATCTTTAGCTGTAGTGTGATTTCAACAAACAGACGGACGGATATGTCTACATCATCTTGAATACAATGACCTCTGGTATGTATACTTTGTATGACTTGATGTATTGCAAATGGAAAGGCAAAATGGCCAGCTTTTCAGTGGTGGATGGAAAGACATAAACCGCTTTCTTGGCCTGTAGGACATTTGGTAGGTTTGGGTCGGATTTGGCAGGAATTTTCTTAAATTTTGGTAGGAAGTAATTTTTTTGAGTGGCAACATTAATCGCTGCATTAGGTGAAAACTTGTAAAAGCGTGCTATGCTATTGAAGCTATGGACCGGTTCGGTCCATATTAAGCTTGGATGTTGCAGACCATTGTAGATGTCATTGCGCAAGGTTCGCCTGAATCTGATAAGAATTTCCGAGATTGGGAGATCGATTTATAGGGGGAGCTATATCATGTTATAAAACTGTTAAGACCATATTTTGAACATATGTTAAAGGTCATAGGAGAAGTAGGGCAAAACTTCAGCTCAAGAAGTGCAATCGGCACTTCGGTTTATATGGGGGCTATATCAGGTTTAGGAGCTATTCGAATCATATTTAGCACATCTGTTGAATGTCATAGAAAAATTTATAGTACAAAATTTCAGACGAATCGAATAAAAAAGGCTCATAGATCATAGAAGAAGTCGTTGCGTAAAATGTCACCCAAATCGGATAAGATTTGCAGGGTGCAAGAGGCTCAAAAAGTATAATCGGCAGATCGTTTTATATGGGAGCTCTATACCTGGATCGATATAGTCCATTTACAAACCCAGGCGACCTACATCAATAGGAAGTATTTGTGCAAAATTTCAAGCGCCTTAAATAGTAGAGCCTTTTGAAGATTTTTGTCTTCGTCGAGAAAGGACAGCACATGAAAAAAAAAAACGGATTACAGGACAGATTCGCAACATTGGGAAAGAGGTCCGCAGACTAACATTGCACGTTGTAAAATAGTTTCAGTTAATTGGGATGTGAGTTACACACGACTCACTACAATAAGATAATCAGAGCCACAAAGTGTATCTCCTAGAAGATTTTCTGTGAACAGGTCGATAGCGTAAATAGCGACGCCAAGACGAAAAAGTTTTTCTCAAAAACTCATGTCCAAACTGAAAATAGGGAGTTTGGACATGAGGACATATTGAGGCTTTTGACACGACGGGACTCATGGAGACACTGAAATTCGGGAACAAAGAAGTAGATCGAAGGCTTATCTTAATAGACTTTTTGGTTCAGGAAGCCTTGAGCTATTCGGACCCGATGGAATATTATCAACGTTACTATATCGAGGTATAATCGAGGCGACGATAGGAAACATGGAGGGAAGTGGAGAGATTTCCGATCGGATACCTGAGATGAACCTTGAAGTCGAGTGCGACGCATTGCTGCCATCGGCATAGTCTTGGATTGACGGAACCCTAGTATTGTCATCTGGGAGATCATGTTACACGGATGGATCAAAGCTAGAGTACAGAGTGGACGTCGAGTCTGAACATCTTTACCGACAGTAAAATTTCCGGTAGGACTTCGAAAATCCTATGGGGGATCCAGATTGTGAGAAGACGAGGCTATTACTGAAAGGAAGCAAGAAGGAGGTCAGTATAGCTATTGGTATCATAACGGGACATATTGGACTACGAGCTCACTTATGTAAAATCGGTGCGCCAAGTGATAGCATGTGTAGGGTATGCGGGGAAGATGATGAGACGTTTGAGCATTTCCTTTGTCATTGCCCGGCTTTCTAACAGATACCGGCACTTAGGTGGAGACACAATATCAGACATGAACCAACTTAGGAGAGTGACATTGAAAACAATTAAGGATTTTTTAAGTAGCACGGAATTCCTAACTTAAAATTTTCTTATTAGAGGTTACTTTATAGTGTTTAGAGCGCACAACATGAGCCGATTACTGGCTTAGGTGTATATCCATAGTGGCATGGGGCGGATTAATATCTGCACCCTCTTTTCAACCTTTCTTAACCTAACCTACTATAGAAGGAGATGGACTATTTGGCGCCCAATCTGCCCGCTATTTTCACAGCGTGCCTAGGACTTGCATATGTGCCGAATGCCTGGCAAGAGGCACCGGTAGTATTTATATCCAAGCCCAGCAAGTCAAATTATGTAACACCAAAGGCTTACAGACCTATGTATAAGCCTTACGTCCTTTCTATTCAACATCCTGGAATGTGTTGCGGATACCATGATAAAGAGTAGGACATCCAGCGAACTGCTCAAATACAAGTAGTATGCTTATGTGAAGGGAAGGTCGTTGGAGACTGCCCTGCACGAGGTTGTGCATAATATAAAAAAAGGAGTAGGAATCCGAATCAGCTATGCAGAAAGGCCGAAAGGACTTTTGAGATTGCATACGACTTGGCTGGACGTTTTCAAGAGAAAGACGAAGGTGGATTAATTTGACTCACCACTTTTCCCAAAGAGAATGATTTCTTTATCGGACAAGGTCAATATATTATGAGTGATCTGAGACAGGAAACTGAACTGCAAGTGTCACATTCAGGAGCGTACCGAGAAGGCTCACCGATGTTGGGTACTATATGGACGGGCAGTAAGCTCAAAATGGGGCTTAAATCAGAAGATAGTATACAGGCTCCACAGGACCGTGATTAGATTTAGATTAGACTTTCTTACGCCTTAGTGGTTTGGTAGACTGCGATGGGAAGTGCAACACAAGGAAATACAACAGGTTAAAAAAAAACGTGTTGTCTTGGCATAAGCGATGACAACCACGCCCTCAAGAGAACTGGAGATGAATCTAAATAGATATTCGGCCTATAGACGTACAACTGAAGCATGAGAGGCAGCCACTGGGGCTATGATCACCGCCTTCTGTGAGGATGGCCGAAGCGGAGTAGTAGGAATGAAAGTGCAGACGATTTCCCCGTGAAGTCCAAAGGGCACTGAGGTGGTAGTTGAACACTGAGGTGGTAGCCCTTGCCGATGAAGGACTTCATCGGGTCAATCAATTACGTACAACCGGCTGCCGTGGGATTGATTGCTGTTAATAAACTTGATTGGAGGAGGAATGCACTATGAAATGGTCGGTAGGACAAAAATCCTATGGAACATCCGGATCTTGAGAATATGAAGTTTTTAATGAATGGAAGTAAGAGTGAGATCAGTATAGCTTTCGGCATCATAACAAGACAAGTAGGACTAAGAGCTCATTTATACAGAATAGATGCGGCAAGTGAAAGCATGTGTAGGGCATGTGGTGCAAATGATGAGACTTTGGAGCATTTTCTATGTTATTGGCCGGTTTTCACGGCTAACAGACTCCGGATCTTATGTAGATGGGGACACAATAACATACGATTTCTCCGTGAAGACCAAAGGACTGCTGTTAGTGTTGTTGTTGTTGTAGCAGTGTGTTGAACACTTAGGAGACAGCCCTTGCCGATGAAGGACTTCATCGGGTCAATCTGGTACGAACAACCTGCTGCCGTGGGATTGATTGCTGTTAGTAAACTTGATTGGTGGAGGAAGGCACTATAAATTGGTCGGTAGGACAAAAATCCTATGGGAAGATGCGGATCCTGAGAAGATGAGGCTTTTAAGGAATGGAAGTAAGAGGGAGAGGGAGTATAGCTTTCGGAATCATAACAGGACACGTAAAACTAAGAGAGCATTTATTCAGAATAGATGCGGCAAGTGAAAACATGTGTAGGGCATGTGGTGCAGATGATGAAACTTTGGAGCATTTTCTATGTTATTGGCCGGTTTTCACGGCTAAAAGACTCCGGCACTTATGTAGATGGGGACACAATAACAGACTAGAACAAACTTAGGGCTGTGGAATGGTGAACAATTAACTTTCGAAGGAGTCAAGCTAGGCGCTTGAAATCTTGCACAAATACTTCTTATTAGCTAAGGTTGGTTGGGATTGTAAATGGGCCACATCGGTCTATGTTTTTATACAGCTGCCATATAAATTAACTTGTATCTTGACTTCTTGAGCCACTAGAGGGCGAATTTCCTATCTGATTTGGCAGAAATTGTGCATGAGGTGTTTTGTAATAACTTTAAATATCTGTGCTAAATATGTTTCAAATCGGTTCATTACCTGACTTATGAAGCTTCCATATACACCGATCGCCCTATGATACTTCATTAGCCTCTAGAGGGCGCAATTATTATCCGATTTGGTTAAAATTATGTACAATGGCTTCTCCCGTGACCTTCAACTTACGTGTGTCAAACATGGTCTGAATCTATCTATAGTCTGATACAGCTGCGGATTTTACTTCTTGAGCCTCTTAAGGGCGCAATTCTTATCCGAATTGGCTGATATTTTACACAATGACTTTTATAATGGTCTTCAACATTCACTTCTTTTATGTTTCCAATCGGACCATAACTTGATATAGCTCCAATAGCATAGCAATTCGTATTCATTATCCTTTGTGTGCCTAAAAAGAGATACCGGGCAAAGAACTCGACAAATGGGATCGACGGTGGCACGCTCTTACTTTTTATTTTTTCGAACAGAATCGCTTAGACTATTTAAGTCCATTGTAATACCACAGCAGCTACAGACCATGCCCCTAGTGGGAATCGAACCCAAAACACATTTGTAATCCAGGTTACTTTTGAATATTTTGAGCGCGCAACAAGCCGATCAGTGGCTATAGTGCGTTTACATCCATATTAGCATGGCGTGGATTAATAACCTTACTCTCCTTTCAACCCAAGCTAACTAGCCCATATAGCAAAGTCCATCGTATTGGTTTCTGGCGAAATCTTTCTATATATAAAATTTAAATTGTGTTTGTTTGTCGGTTTGTTTGTTTGTTCCGTATAGACTCAAAAACGGCTGAACCGATTACCTTGAAATTTCACAGATTATGTAGGTTAGTCTGGAAAGAAACAAAGGCTATATAATTTTTTGATATCGGGAGGGGGGCGGACACTCCCCCTTACACCAAAATACTACCCAAAAATAAAGTGGACCGATAGGGACAATATTGGATTAAAATGAAAGGTATTCAAGAGTAGAGTACGAATTTCATAATAAAAGTTGGGTCCAAGTGCCTGGGGGCCGCCCTGCGAATATGGTCAGGAAGTTAGAATAGGCTTCATAATTTAATGATTACAGACCCTCCACTGTTACCCCAAAAACACCACCCAAAATTTAAAGTGGACCGATAAGGACAATATGGGTATAAAATGAAAAGTATGCGGGAGTAGATAACGAATCTGGCATACAAATTCATGTCGAAGTATAGGGGGTCACCCCACCCACCCATAAAAAAACGCTCAAAATTGGTACATTAGCCAATCTCAGATATATGGGACTCAGTTTGTTTGTTCCGTATAGACTAAAAAACGGCAGAACCGATTTTCTCGAAATTTTCGCTTATTGTGTAGGTTGGTCTGGAAGGAAACATAGGCTATATAATTTTTCGGTATCGGAAGCGGGACGGACCCTCCCTCTCATGCCAAAAACACAACCCAAAATCAAAAGTGGACCCATCGGGACAGTATAGGTATCAAATGAAAGGTATTGGAGAGCAGAATATGAATATGGTATTAAAATTTGAGTCTAAGTACCGATCGGGCCGCCCTAACCCCAAAAATTCCCCAAACAGACATATTTGACGTTCATTTCAATATGAGGCTCAAATGAAAGGTATTCGGGAGTAAATTTCGAATCTGTCATACAAAATCAGATCGAAGTATAAGGGGTCACGCCACTTGGCTGAACCGATTTTCTTAACATTTTCATAGATTGTGTACGTTTGTCTGGAAGGAAACAAAGGCTATGTAATTTTCAGATATCGGGTGGAGGCGAAAAAACCGAGAAGGGGCAAATTCTCACACATCAATGAGTGTTTTCCGATTCAAGTTTAAACTCAATGATAAGGGACCTTTTTTATAGCCGAGTCCAAACGGCGTCCCGCAGTGCGACACCTCTTTGGGGAAAATTTTTTAAATTACCATGGATGGCATTTTTCCTCGCAAATGTCGCCAACATTTTGAGAGGATAAACACCGTTTTGTCTGATGTTCTCGCCAGGATTCGAACGCGTTCAGCGTCATAGGCTACAATGGCACGAATTCGATATCCGCATTTAGGGCGAAGTGTCCCCATCCTATAAAGATATAAGAGGGTTAAAGAAGGCACAGCGGAGCGGGCCCGGTTCGGGTAGTTAATTATAAAACATTCTTTTTTAACCGTTTTTGGTTCACACGTGTTGTACGCCAGGTATAAAAATTGTATATTTCAACTCTGTTACGTTTGATTTGCTGGGTTGTTCCATGACTTGCCTTTTCCCTTGGCATAACCGCTTTCCATTGGCCAATGTTTTGATTTCAATTTGCTCTGCTCGATGAATGGTTGAGCCGACAGCTATAGTTCATTCGAGATGAAATGGTCATGACTTGCCAATAAACATTTTTTTTTAACCAAAACTGCAAACCCATCACTTATATCCAAACCAATTTTTCCATTTCACTCTTCAAAAACAAACAAAATCCACCGTGATATAAAAAAATTAAAAGCAACCTTTCAATTTAAGAGAAAGAGCTTGCCGAAACTGAACTGCCGAGATTTGGGTGAAGATATTGGTGATTTTTGGGCGTTCAACATTTCTCCAATAGTCTGACGCAGTCAATGGACTTCCGCTTTGATTGGCAGCAAACTGATAAAGTAGTCTCCATTGCTGTAACTATTTTTGGTAACTGTCTGTTTCTGTAATGGAACATAAAAACGATTGAAATACAGTAGCGATTTGTTTTATTAAAAGTTCGTTTTTTATACCCACCACCGGAGGATGGGGGTATATTCATTTTGTCATTCCGTTTGCAACACATCGAAATATCCATTTCCGATCCTATAAAGTATATATATTCTTGATCAGCGTAAAAATCTAGGACAATCTAGCCATGTCCGTCCGTCTGTCTGTTGAAATCACGCTACTGCCTTTAAATATAGAGATATTGAGCTGAACTTTTGCACAGATTCTTTTTTTGTCCATAAGCAGGTTAAGTTCGAAGATGGGCTTTATCGGACTATATCTTGATATAGCCCCCATATAGACCGATCCTCCGATTTAGGGTCTTAGGCCAATAAAAGCCACATTTATTATCCGATTTCGCTGATATTTGGGACAGTGAGTTGTATTAGGCCATTCGATATCCATCTTCAATTTGGCTCTGATCAGTCCAGATTTGGATATAGCTGCCATATAGACCGATCCGCCGATTAAGAGTCTAAGGTCCATAAAAGCCACATTTATTATCCGATATTGCTGGAAATTGAGGCAGTAAGTTGTGCTAGGCCATTCGACATCCTTCTTCAATTTGGCCCAGATCGGTCCAGATTTGGATATAGCTGCCATATAGACCGATCCTCCGATTTAGGGTCTTAGGCCCATAAAAGCCACATTTATTATCCGATTTGGGCAAAATTTAGGACAGTGAGTTGTGTTAGAACTTTCGACTTCCTTCGTTAATTTGGCCCAGATCGGTCCAGATTTGGATATAGCTGCCATTTAGACTGATCCTCCGATTTAGGGTCTTCGGCCCCTAAACCCCACATTTATTATCAGATTTTGCTGAAATTTGGGGCACAGAGTTGTGTTGGGCCCTTCGATGTCCTTCGTCAATTTAGCCAAGATCGGTCCAGATTTGGATATAGATATATTTGTGTTGGGCCCTTCGACATTCTTCCAGATCGGTCCAGATTTGGATATAGCTGCCATATAGACCGATCTCTCGATTTAATGTTTTGGGGCCATAAAAGGCGCACTTATTTACCGATTTTGCCGAAATTTGCGAGAGTGAGATGTATTAGGCTTTTCGCAATTTTTCTATGACTTGGCCCGAATCAGTCCAGATAAGGATATAGCTGTCATATCGACCGATATCTCGATTTAAAGTCTTGACCCCATAAAAGGGGCATTTATAATTCAATTTTACAGGATTTTGTCACAGTGACTTATGTTAGGATTTTCGACATCCGTGTAGTAAATATATGGTTCAGATCGGTTTATTTTTAGATATAGCTACTAAAAAGATCAATATTTTGTTATACAAACTGAACAATGACTAGTTGTTAGTATTTGGTCCAAATTGGAACATATTTCGATATAACTGCTATGGGGCATTTGATATGCAGTTTTCACCGGATTTTGATGAATGGTGGTCTACAAATATACCCAAGGTGGTGGGTATCCAAAGTTCGACCCGGCCGAACTTAACGCCTTTTTACTTGTTTTGTTTTGAGGTAATTTGAAGTTTTGTTATACATTTTGTTTTAGCTGTTCAGACAATATTAAATATTCAATTGTGAATTTATGTACATTGTTGTTGGTGTAGTTATGATGTATGAAATATGGTTATTATTTTTTGATCATAACATTTGTGTTAACATTGATTTGATTATTAATTATGTATGCATATATGGTAGAGAGGTTTATTAGATTTTAATACACGTGTTCTTTAAAATATCTTCTAAATATAATGTGAGCGTAGCCAAACTAATTTCTGGGAGGGTCACATCGTGCAAAATTATGGTCTCAGAATCAAATGTTTGCAAATGCAAATTTTGCCCATGAACATTCCACTAAAGAACAGGGGCAAACTTTTCACATATCAATGAGTGCAGACCGATTCAAGTTTAAAGCTCAATGATAAGGGGCCTCCTTTTTATAGCCGAGTCCGAACGGCGAGCCGCAGTACGACACCTCTTTGAAGAGAAGTTTTACATGGCATAGTACCTCACAAATGTTGCCAGCATTAGGAGGGGAAAACCACGGCTGAAATTTTTTTTTCTGATGGCCAAGGCGTTCAGCGTGATAGGCGGACATGCTAACCTCTGCGCTACGGTGGCCTCCGTAAATATTTAGGTAAATCTTAAATTGCAATGTATGCCAAGGGCACTAAACGCTTAAGTTGGAATCCAGGCTAGATTACTCAAAAAATGTTCCTAATTCTGGCGTCATTGGTAAGGTCATCATTAATCTCATCGTTTGGGCTCTGTTATAAAAAGGAGTTCCCTTATGATTGAACTAAAACTTGAGTCGAGCAGCCTTCTTCCTGTTCCTTCATGAGATTTTTATGGATTTTTTAATTGACAAAGATGAGTGGATTATTTTGATTCCAATAAAAACAAGAGAAGCAATTAGGCCCATTCAAATATTTAGCTAGTCTGCTACCATAGACGAAAGACTTTAATCCTTCTGCATGCTGTAAAATTATTTCTAGTTTGCCTGATCTATAACTCTATCACAATCCCCCCCACTAAAATATTTATTCGTACGCCTATGAAACTGCCAAAAATATCAAAATTCATTTTTCTAAAGGGCACTTACATCATACTGTAAAATGGTTTCTAGTTTGCCTTATCTATAACTCTATCACAATCCCCTCACTAAAATATTTATTCCTACGCCTATGAAACTGCCAAAAATATCAAAATTTATTTTCCTAAAGGGCACTTACATCATACTAAATGTCATTTTTGTTTTTCGACTTCTATTCGAGCGCAGTGATCAAAAGATTAATTAAGTTTAAATATTTCTATTTATTTGCTTTTAAAACGGGGATGGGGGCTTGCTGTTAGTGTTAATCAAGTTAATCCGGTAGCCAGGCTTTGTGCGAAGTATAGTCAAGTGTATGGCTGACTTGTAGAGAGGTGATTGTTGTGGCAGGCAACAAAAAGAAGTCGTCCGGTGACAAATCATTTGCCTTTGATAACCAATAATTAAAGTATCAGTTATTCATTAGCCCAGGGCTGTGGCTGCTTTGCTACTTCATCATTTATGGTGACATATGATCTATCATTAAAAGGTGGCTTCTGTGCCATGCAACGTAATCACTTTGTTGCTGGTTGCCTTCCTCTTACGTTTTTTGCTGTTTCTACTTCATTCTGTTTGTTTTTTTTTTTCTTTTGTGTAGGGAGCAGGAATATAATTATGCAAAATATCTAGGAGCAGAATGTAAAAAGAAAACAAATGATTGATTTATGTAAACAAATTTTAGAAAAAAAACAAGTCAAACTAACTTAAATTTGGCACTTCAATATTTTAGATAGATTTGGAGTTGAACAAGATTTCTTTAGTATTCGCTCTGCGGAGTGTAACTTTAGGCGGTAGGCTTTTATAAAAAATCTGCATTATTAAAGTTCCGAGCGAATAACAATTGTCTATCCAATGGCTAAAGACCAAAGATTCCTTTTCGCATAGAATGTGTAAGGTAGTTCCTAGACTAGAAAGCTCGTCTGCACTAAAAGGCCATGGAAGTGTATCGTTTTTGTAACTAAACTGCAACGGTCTCCGTGACAAGATCGATAAGATTGTGGACTTTATGAGTCGGAAGAACAAATGGGTCACAGCGATCCAGGAGCCAAAGGGGTGCATATGTACCAAGGTGCAATGTATTATGTAAGGATCGCTCAAGGAATGGAGGTGGGTGATTGGCCGTGTTACACCATTTCGTGCAATATAGGCACCTGCACTTTGCCCTAGTCACCTCTACATGGAGTGCATGGGGATAGAAGTCAGATACGGTACTGCCGAGATAGAGCTGTACAAAGTGTACATATCGCCGGTTAGTAGCTGTGTCCCAATTAATGGCCTAGTTTACAACCACGACATTAGTGGGTTACTATCTGGCCATAATTGTCTGGTTCTGGGCGACTTTAATGCGCATTACATTTCATGGCATTTTCCCCTAGGTAACGACCAGCGTGGCATGGCTTTGGCAGAACAGATTGAAAGTTCCTCGTTTTGCATGGTGAATGAGGATGCCCCCACTAGAATTACGAGGAGGTGCAGCAGCTCGCCCGACATTTCCATTGCATCCCCTGATCTCCTGAGTGACGTAGCTTGACAAGCCATCATCTCTTTAGGGTCAGACTACCTCCTCGTAATTCTCACCATTGACTAACTACCCGACTTTATAACCTCTGAGCGCCGGACGTTTATCAATCAGAAGAAGGTCGATTGGGATGTTTTCAGAGTGTATACCAATCGCCTCTTCAGTGAACTGCAGACCCCCTTGGATATGCTAGTTGCCGAGAGGAAATTCCGAGACATTATTAACCCAGCAGCCGCTCGCTTTATACTAGCCGGACCATAGTAGTGTTTTCTGGCGAACATTTTTGTAAAGGGTGATTGTTTAAGAGATATAGGAAAGTTTTCAAAAACACCACAGGAACAGAAAAAGGAAGATGCCTTCTAGTTCCTACCCTTGAACCATCCAGATCGCTTTTAAAAGCCCAATAACTTATAAATGTTCACATCCGCTATATCAGAGAGGTTCTCAAAGAAATAAAAACCTAAAGTGGAACTCCTTCTAACTGCTAGTGAGGGACAAACACACAAAAGGTGTTCTATAGTCTCTTCTTCCTCGATGTCCCTACAGCTGCTGCAAAAGTCATTGCTGGCAACCTTCAGTTTGTCAGCAAGTTTTCCGATTGGACGTCTGTTCTAGCCAATGATAGCAAAGCAGTAGACCTCTTCAAGTCTAGATGAGGCCACGTAGTTTTGGAATGCTCACAGCCTCCTCTTTGTGACCATCTATCATTCGTTGCCCTTTGGGCCTGGAATCCACAGATTCCAGTGTCCCTGGAGTGTGTAAGGTAGTTCCTAGTCTCGCAAGCTTGTCTGTTTTACAATTCCCTGGGATATCTCCGTGGCCCGGCACCCAGAACAGGTGAACTTTGAACTGTTCAGCCATCCCGTTCAGAGATCTGCGACTGTCGACGGCGGTTTTTGTGTTCAGAAATACGTTCTCCAGGGATTTAATGGCTGCCTGGGTGTCTGAGAAGCTATTCATGCCAATCGTCGTAACGATATTATATCCTAGCCATTCTCCATTCCAACGTGCTTTAACATAGCCCCACAGAAAATAGTCTAAAGGTGATAAATTGCACGACCTAGGCGGCCAATTGACCGATTCACCGAACTCGCCTCTCATAAATTTCATTATAACTCGTGCTGTGTGGCATGTGACACCGTCTTTTTGAAACCACATGTCATGCAATTCAAGCTGTTGCATTTTGGGCAAAAAAAGTTCTATATCATCTCACGATAGCGCTCACCATTCACAGTTACTTTACAATTCGCATCATCCTTGAAGAAGTACGGTCCAATGATGCCACCAGCCCATAAACCGCACCAAACTGCGACTTTATTTACGTACCCATTGAGCCAAACATGAGCTTCGTCACTGAGCACAATTTTTCGATAAAAAAATAGATCTTCGGCCAACTTTCTAAGAGCCCATTCACCAAAAATTCTGTTGGTGTTTTCGAAATAGCCGGAGTTTAGCACGAATACTGGATAACTCCCCATCAGCCAAATCATAGTCGGTGGTTGATTGAATGTAATCGGTATCCACGCGTGTGACATTGATCGACATCTTGCGTTAAGACATCAAAAAATTATTTTGAATCGGCCCTTATACCAGCCTGCGTTGTCACAATCCGGAGGAGGTACCGTCAATCCGGTAAAGTCTTCGGACGTCGCACAGTGGGAGAAAATCGAAAAAAAAACTATTAAAAAATATTCTATTTGAGAACGGATAGAGAAAACTTTTTGAAATTTGAAATGGTTAAAGCTGATGTGTTATCGAGATCAAAATTCATTGCCCTAGGTGGTCCAGGCGCCTCTTGGCAGGCCCCTAAATTTGGTCACCTTGGCATTTCGAAAATTTGTTCGGGCTTAATTTGTGGTCCGATTTTTAAAGTTCTTTTTTTGCTGAATAGTGCTTAAAAATCCTAGGTATACAATATCTCCACTGATTTCCGGGATATACGAGTTTTTATACCCTCCACCATAGAATAGGGGTATACTAATTTCGTCATTCTGTTTGTAACTACTCGAAATGTGCGTCTGAGACCCCATAAAATATACATATTCTTGATCGTCGGAACATTTGATGTCGATCTAGCCATGTCCGTCCGTCTGTTCGTCCGTTCGTCTGTTCGTCCGTCCGTCTGTTCGTCCGTCCGTCTGTTCGTCTGTTCGTCCGTCTGTCTGTCGAAAGCACGCCAATTTTCGATGGAGTAAAGCTTGCCTCTTGAAATTTTGCACAAATACTTCCTTTTAGTGTAGGTCGGTTGGTATTGTAAATGGGCCATATCGGTCCATGTTTTGATATAGCTGCCATATAAACCGATCTTGGGTCTTGACTTCTTGAGCCTCTAGAGGGTTCAATTCTTATCCGATTGGAATGAAATTTTGTACGACGTGTTTTGTTATGACAGCCAACAACTGTGCCAAGTATGGTTTAAATCGGTCCATAACCTGATATAGCTGCCAAATAACCTGATCTTGGGTCTTGATTTCTTGAGCCTCTAGAGAGCGTAATTCTTATCCGATTGGAATGAAATTTTACACGATTAAATCGGTTCATTACCTGATATAGCTGTCATATAAACAGATCTGGGGACTTAACTTCTTGATCTTTTAGAGGGCGCAATTCTTTTCCGATTTGGCTGAAGTTTTGCATGAGGTGTTTTGCTATGATTTCCAACAATTGTGCCAAGTACGGGTGAAATCGATGCATATCCTGATATAGCTGACATATAAACCGATCTGAGATTTTGACTTCTGTAGCCTCTAGAGGTCGCAATTATTATTCGATTTGACTGAAAGACGGATCCTCTCATGACCATCAACATACGTTTTTATTATGGTCTGAATCGGTCTATAGCCTGATACAGCTCCCATATAAATCGATCCCTCTATTTTACTTCTTGAGCCCCCAAAGGGCGAAATTCTTATTCGAATTGGCTGACCTTTTACACAGGTCTCCAACATGTAATTTAATTGTGGTCCAAACCGGACCCTATTTTGATATCGCTCTAATGGCAGAGCAAATCTTTTCTTTTATCCTCTTTTTTGCCTAAGAAGAGATTCCGGGAAAAAAACTCGACAAATGCGATACATGGTGGAGGGTATATAAGATTCGGCCTGGCCGAACTTAGCAAGCGTTTACTTGCTATTTTTTGAAACAACTTAAGAAAGCGTTTGTGTTTCGTTTTTCATTTGTATGCATTATTTGGATTCGTGGCAAAATTTATAAATAGTTATGTTCATCCCACTGTGCGTCGTAGGTATGCAGCCCTCTTCATTTTTCTTGTCCTTAGTGACATGAGTACTGATTCTTGGACCCACTATACCGGGTGACCGCAAGTCTTCTGAACAACAATATAATCATTATCAGAAAAAGACAAATGGTCTTGGCCGTATTACATAATCCAACAAGGGTCCTTTGATGGGCTATAGAGTGTAGTAAGTTTCGGCTACCACTCTAACATTGACATATATTACTGAGAGCAATTTTCGCATTGTGAGTGTGGGTTGTGCAACATTGTTGAATGATGAGTAGTGGCTTCACAACGTACTTTAGGAATTCTTATGTTGAGGATGTTAACAAATCTCTGGATATTGCAAATGATAGGGAGTTCTCATACTTGTGTACAACCTAATGAGGTTTTTGCCACTGAATATTATGGCCTCCTCATCTGCTTTTCTTGGTAAGCTGTAACGGTAACATCATCACCTAAGCTCATATGCCATAATAAGGCAACGAAAGAAGATTTGCTTTCCATGGCATATGCAAATTTGGGATGCATGCCTCTCTGAAGTGTACTTATGCTGAAAATAACTGTTTAACAAATGCGAGAGACTTGGGTTTGAGATTTTTGTTAAAGGCATAATTCACAACAGTTGCAAAAAAACAAAAACTGGGAAAATGTGATTGTGTGAAAGCGGCAATTGCTGCAACAATCCAGCCAGCGACTATTTTACAACAATGAATGTGGGGAGGATTAAACCAGCGGCAAAAATACATAGCTCCCCATACGCCACAGCGATTGCTTGTGTAAGCTATGTAGCGTTTTATGTTGCAGTAACATGGAACAACCGATATTTATGTTGCATAAACGCCCCACAAGCAGTAGCAACTAGTTGCTGTTGCTCGCAGCTAGAAGCATCCAAATGCCACAGATGCACTGCATTAAGGTTTGTCCGTGTGTAGCCACAGTCTCCGAGCAATCATTAAGCGTGTATCTTTGGAATTAGTGCCCCGGCTGGATCAGCAAAGGCGTTGGTGTACCATTTACCAAAAGCGAACCTGAAAAATGCAACAAATGCGGCCACATATAAAATGAAAAAAACAAGAAATGAACAGAAGGTTAAACGGGAAGGTGTTTTACACTGGGAAAGCTATCAGCTTAACCCACACAACGGTTGCTAATCAAGAGACACAAAATTCCAGACACGGTGGTTCATTTGATAGTACAGACACATAGGGAACTTCATTTTATACCCTACACTACTACTGTGGTACAGGATATTATTTGATATTCAAACAAGTTAAAGCGTGCTAAGTTCGGCCGCGCCGAATCTTGGAAACCCATCACCATGGATTCTGCTAAAAATTGTTACAAAATAAATTTAATGGATAATTTTATTCTACTTACCAAACTTCTGTCAAACCAGCAAAAATTGTAGCGTCTAGGAACCCAGCAAAAATACATGGGAGCTATATCATGTTATAAACTGATTTGGACCATATTTGGCACAGTTATTGGAAGTTGTAACAGAACACAACACGCAAATCGGACAAAAATTGCGGCTTATAAGGGCTCAAGAAGTGTAATCGGGAGATCGATTTATATGGTAACTAAATTAGGTTATAGACCGATTTGAACGGTACTTAGCACATTTGTTGGAAATCATAACAGAACACTATGTGCAAAATTTCAAGAAATTAAATTGGCAGATCGGTTTATATAGAAGCTTTATCCAAATCTGAACCGATTGCAATCTTCAATGACATACATCTACTAGAAGTATCTGTGCAAAATTTCAAGAGGCTTTTTTTACGCGTTCGACCGCTATTGTGATTTCGACAGACGGACGAAGGCACATGGCTAGATCGACTCAGAACGTCGAGACGATCAAGAATATATAACCTATGGGGTCTTAGACGAATATATCGAGGTGTTACAAACTAAATGACTAGGTTAGCATACGCTCATCCCATGGTGATGGGCATAAAAAGGCCGATATCGGAGAAAACTTGTTGGCAACCTTGTGGTAGCTCAAAAAATAAAAAAAAAAAAAACAACAAGTAAAAGTTCGGCAGGGCCGAATCTTATATACCCTCCACCATGGATCGCATTTGTCGAGTTATTTTCCCGGCATCTCTTCTTAGGCAAAAAAGGATATAAGAAAAGATTTGCTCTGCTATTAGAGCGATATCAAGATATGGTCCGGTTAGGACCACAATTAAATTATTTGTTGGAGACCTGTGTAAAATGTCATCCAATTTGAATAAGAATTCCGCCCTTTGGGGGCTCAAGAAGTAAAATAGAGAGATCGATTTATATGGGAGCTGTATCAGACTATAGACCGATTCAGACCATAATAAACACGTATGTTGATGGTCATGAAAGGTTCCATCGTAAAAGATTTCAGTCAAATCGGATGAGAATAGCGCCCTCCAGAGGTTCAAGAAATCAAGATCCCAAATCGGTTTATATGGCAGTTATATCAGGTTATGAACCGATTTGAACCTTTTTTGACACGGTTGTTGGAAGTAAGAATAAAATACGTCATGCAAAATTTCAGCCAAATCGGATAGGAATTGCGCCCGCTAGAAACTCAAGAAGTCAAGTCACCAGTTCTGTTTATATGACAGCTATATCAGGTTATAAACCGATTTGAACCATACTTGGCACAGTTGTTGGATATCATAACAAAACACGTTGTCCAAAATTTCATTCAATTCGGATAAGAATTGCGCACTCTAGAGGCCCAAGAAGTCAAGACCCAAGATCGGTTTATATGGCAGCTATATCAGGTTATGGACCGATTTGAACCATACTTGACACAATTGTTGGATATCATAACAAAACACTTCGTGCAAAATTTCATTTCAATCGGATAAGAATTGTGCACTCTAGAGGCTCAAGAAATCAAGATCCAAGATCGTTTATATGGCAGCTATATCAAACATGGACCGATTTAAACCATACTTAACGCAGTTATTGAAAGTGATACCAAAACACCACGTGCAAATCTGTCATAGAGTCAAATCGGATCAGAATTGTGCCCTCTAGAGGCTCAAGAAGTCAAGATCCAAGATCGGTTTATATAGTAGCTATATCAAAACATGGACCGATATGGCCCATTAATAATCTTAACTGACACTAATATAAAGTATTTATGCAAAATTTCAAGCGGCTAGTTTTACTCCTTCGAAAGTTAGCGTGCTTTCGACAGACAGACGGACGGACGGACGGACAGACGGATAGACGGACGGACGAACGGACATGGCTAGATCGACATAAAATGTCACGACGTCCAAGAATATATGTACTTTATGGTGTCTCAGACGAATATTTCGAGTAGTTACAAACAGAATGACGAAATTAGTATGCCCCCATACTATGGTGGAGGGTATAAAAACAGATTTGTAGGTCATTTTAGGTTGAAAAGAGAGTGCGGATATTAACCAAGCCACCATGCACCTATGCCAGTAATCGGCTAGTTGTGCTGTCGAAAACAGATCTCAGCCCCTGCGATCTCAATATAGACCGTCAGGCCCACTCTGTCCTCTGGCTTTGATACATCTGTGTGATCTTTCGGATTTCAATATCAGAATTCCTTTAATCAAAGACTCTGCTGCTGGCTGCGGTGCTTCGCACTCGACCTCAAGGATTATCTCAGACGTCCGATCAGTAACCGCATCCATTCCCTTCAGATTTCCTATCGCCTCCTCGATTATACAGCGATGGTATGAGCTGCTCCCATCCTCAATCCATTCTCCCATCTCCTTAAGTCTCATAGCGTCGCACTTGACTTCAAGGTTCATCTCATGTATCCGATCGGAAATCTCTCCACTTCCTTCCAGGTTTCCTATCGTCGCCTCGATTATACTGGGATGGTGGGATCTGCTTCTAACTTCCATTCCTTCTCCCATCGCCTTAAGTGTCATAGCCACAGTGGCTGCCTCACAATTAATCTGTGTGTCAATGGGTCGGATATCTAGAATAGTCTCCAGTGCCCTAGTGAGCGCCTATGCCAAGAAAACATGCTCTCTGAACCGGTTGTATGGTCCTTATGTTGCACTTTTTCTCCATAGCTGTCCACTAAACTACTGAGGCGTAGGTAAGTATTGGTTTAATCACGCTTCTGTACAGCCAGTGGACTATCCTCGGCTTCAGGTCCCATTTTGAGCCTACGGCCCGTCTACATAGTGCTCAACATTTGTGAGTACGCTCCTAAATGTGACACTTCCAATTAAGTTTCCTGTCCAAGATCACTCCTAAGTATTTGACCTTGTCAGATATCGAAATCGTTGTATTGAGGACACGTGCTGCATCAAGTTGGCACTCCTGCGTTTCCCTAGTGAACAGGCATTTTTCTGTCTTCTCGGGGTTAACATTGAGGCCCCAGGGTCTAGCTCAGTCATATGCCATATGCAAGACCCGCTCGCCCCTTCTGCATAGCTGGTTGGGATCCTTACCCCTTACAAGTATTATAACATCGTCTGCGCAGGCAGCATCCGTAATAGGTTATATATGGTGGTCACCCACAGGAGTGGCGATAAAATGCCCCCCTATGGCGTGCCTGGTGCCACTTTCTCCTTTATATTTATGACACACAATTTATCCACCTGTTCCTGGTTTAACCAGTCTCTAAAGGTCTACCCGTTACTGGTCTAATGATTGGATCAGTGTGTCGGTCCGCACATTGTTAAAAACCCCTTAGATGTCAATGCATACCGCCAATGTGTACGTCTTGGCATCGAAGACATCTTCTTTTTTATGCACAACCTCATGCAGGGCAGTCCCCACCGACCTTCCCCTGATATAGGCATGCTGTTTGTATTCGAGCAGTTCGCTGGATGTCCTACTCTTTATCACGGTATATACAATGCGTTGAAGGGTTTTGAGTAGAAAGGACGTAAAACTTATAGGCCTGTAGGCATTTGGTGTCGCATAGCTTGCCTTGCCGGGCTTGGGTATAAACATCACCCTTGCCTCCCGCCAAAGTACATGCAAGTCCTAGGCACGCTGTGAAAATAGTGGCCAGAAGAGGCGCCAGATGGTCTGCCTCCCTTTTTAGTAACTCCGGAAATATTCCATCAGGTCCGAATGACTTGATTGGTTTGAAGCTCATCAAGGCTTCCATGACCTAAATTCCGCTGTGATAAGCCTTCGATCATCCTCAATATTCCAAAATTCCGGTGGAAAATGCATTTTCATCAAAACCTCAACATGTCCTTCGATTTCGATCTTACTTAGTGTGCATCGTTGAAGGCGAAACAAAACGCTACGTGCGAAATTTCAGCTACATCGGATAATAATTGAGACCTCTAGATTCTCAAGAAGGCCAATCGGAAGATTAAATGGGAATTATATCAGCCTATGGACCGATTAGGAGCATACCCTGCACAGTATTTGGAAGTCATAAGAAAACGCAATGTTCAAAAATTTAGTAAGTATTATGAATATTGAATATGAATATAATCCGGATTGCCTGCGTACAAATGGAAATTAGATCTCCATTTGCACTACAGTGCAGCTCATCCACAAAGGCGATGATGAGAGTCACCATACAGCATCGCTAATGTTAGTGGCAACATTATGTGCCACATGCACCACTTTGTGATTAGCAGCAGAGCTTAGGCGTCGCATCTCTAGCGAACATTTAAATAAAGTCTACAAAAATTCTTCGATATATGAACTTGTAAAGGCGCAAAAGCCCAAAAACTGATCCAGTTTTGCTTGCCGTGCTTATGACCAGGCCAGACCAGTCCAGTCCTGATGCATAGAAATGATAATGATGGTGGTGGTGTTACTGGATAGGTAGGAGTACACTGGTAGATGGCATGGTGGATGTTGCAGTTGTGGCCACTAAATACATGCGGCTACCAGTTAAATGCATGTTAGGTGCGTGTTAGGCGTTTACAAAACATAAACAACACAAACTGCTGTAGCAAACCGGAGAATAATACCAAAACAGCAACAACAACACCAATATCAACGGGAACATACACTACAATATTTAGTTTTTTTTTTCATTTGCGATTTTGATTCAGGAGGCATGTATTGCACGAGGCGAAATAGCCTCAATTGGTTTTGTATTTTTGTTTTTGCACCAAAGAAAAGAAAAAAAGGAACTCAAAGTTGCAAAATTCCATCCCATTTCAAAGCATGCATGTGTACTCATGCTCCTCATGCCTGGCACATGATGCATTGCCCGGAAAACAGGAAAAAGGAGCAGCATCTCCATAGTCATGTGGAAAGAGCCACTATATCGTGGTAACCACCTCATCAAGTTGCAGCAACAAAAGCACCCCAATGGTTTGTTTGTTGTTTTTGGATTTGGCTTAAACTTATTGTGAATAGCCGCTGGGTAGGACCTTCTTCTTTGTGTTGGCCAACAGGAGAAAAGTCCAACTTAATGTGCCATAGAGGCATCATCATACACAGTGTTTGGAAATTGACAAACATTCAATGATATGCACTCCATCACTAGATGGGGGCTTGCTAAATTCATCTTTCCATTTGAAAGGCTATCTCTAAATACTGTTCTCTACATTCCTAATATTGCTTCGATACCATATGAAAACATTTTCCACTCTTTTACATAGAAACAATGCACCTGATTTGAACATTTTGTTGGCTACCTTCTTACTGTCTGTTGATGATGTCGTTGTTAATATTCGTAGAAAAGTTGTTTTGAGAAAAAAAAAGCACAGCATTAATACCACTCAAATATGAAACAACGCAAAACTTGCTCACAACCTGCAACTTGGCTACCGTATAAGTTTTACTTCGATGAAATGTGCATTACGGCCAGCCACTCAGCCAGTCACTTGCCATGACTTCTTTTACAGAATACTGGGGCATTTTGTTCTGAGGCCATTTAAAGTTGTTGCTGCTGATGTTGTTATTATTGTTCGTCATATTCATGCGAATGTTGCCGCTTTGTTCTTGCTGCTCTGTTTGTTGCTTCTTTTGGTTGTGCAAATTTTTTGCCTAACCGTATGTATGTGTGGTGCCACCGCTTCCAGTGTATGAAGCTATAATTATTGCATCCATGTCTTTGCATTTGCTACTTCATAAATTAGCATGCTATGTGCTCATTTCTGGTTATCGTCGTTGTCTTGCTCGTCTTTGCTGCTTTTGCTCGCTATCACTTCATTGGGATGTGGGATAGTCGTTGTCGTCATCTTTGGCTATGTCTTCTGTGCAATGTCCATGTCAAGGAGCCTTTGGGAGAGCATGTGCAGAATAGTGTCTTTAGGTGGATATCAAATTTATCATTGTGTTAATGAACACTTAGCGAAAAATTGGTCAATATCCTTTGGTTTTTTGAATTAAGTTATTATAGGTTATAATGTCATAATGTCTATACGAATAGTGGTTTGTGAAAATGATAAGCAAGTTCGTTTCCTAAGTCTTTTGTTTTTGAAAGTGATCAATACATTGAAAAAAAAAAAAAATATTAAAAAACAAGTAAAAGCGTGCTAAGTTCGGCCGGGCCGAAATTTATATACCCTCCACCATAGATCGCATTTGTCGAATTCTTTCCCCGATATCTCTTTTTAGGCAAACAAAGGATATAAGAAAAGAGTTGCTCTGCTATTAAAACGATATCAAGATATGGTCCGGTTCGGACCACAATTAAATTATATGTTGGAGACCTGTGTAAAATTTCAGCCAATAAGAATTGCGCCCATTGGGGCTCACGAAGTAAAATAGAGAGAACGATTTATATGGGATCTGTATCGGGCTATAGACCGATTCAGAACATAATAAACACGTTTGTTGATGGTCATGAGAGGATCCATCGTACAAAATTTCAGGCATATCGGATAGTAATTGCGACCTCTAGGGGTCAAGAAGTCAAGATCCCAGATCGGTTTATATGGCAGCTTTATCAGGTTATGAACCGATTTGAACCTTATTTGACACAGTTGTTGAAAGTAAAAATAAAATACGTCATGCAAAATTTCAGCCAAATCGGATAAGAATTGCGCCCTCTAGAAGCTCAAGAAGTCAAATCCCCAGATCTGTTTATATGACAGCTATATCAGGTTATGCACCGATTTCAACCATACTTGGCACAGTTGTTGGATATCATGACGAAATACTTCGTGCAAAAACTCATTCAAATCGGATAAGGATTGTGCCCTCTAGAGGGTCAAGAAGTCAAGACCCAAGATCGGTTTATATGGCAGCTATATCAGGTTATGAACCGATTTAAACCATACTTGGCACAGTTGTTGGGTATCATAACAAAACACGTCGTGCAAAATTCCATTCCAATCGGATAAGAATTGCGCCCTCTAGAGGCTCAAGAAGTCAAGACCCAATATCGGTTTATATGGCAGCTATATCAGGTTTTGAACTGATTTAAACCATACTTGGCACAGTTCTTGGATATCACAACAAAACACGTCGTGCAAAATTTCAATTCAATCGGATAAGAATTGATCCCTCTACAGGCTCAAGAAGTCAAGACCCAAGATCGGTTTATATGGCAGCTATATCAGGTTATGAACCGATTTGAACCATACTTGGCACAGTTGTTGGATATCATAACAAAACACGTCGTGCAAAATGTCATTCTGATCGGATAAGAATTGCGCACGCTAAAGGCTCAAGAAGTCAAGACCCAAGATTGGTTTATATGGCAGCTATATCAGGTTATGAACCGATTTGAACCATACTTGGCACAGTTGTTGGATATCATGACGAAATACTTCGTGCAAAAACTCATTCAAATCGGATAAGGATTGTGCCCTCTAGAGGCTCAAGAAGTCAAGACCCAAGATCGGTTTATATGGCAGCTATATCAGGTTATGAACCGATTTAAACCATACTTGGCACAGTTGTTGGGTATCATAACAAAACACGTCATGCAAAATTTCATTTCAATCGGATAAGAATTGCGCACTCTAGAGGCTCAAGAAGTCAAGACCCTAGATCGGTTTATATGGCAGCTATATCAAAACATGGACCGATATGGCCCATTTACAATACCAACCGACCTACACTAATAAGAAGTATTTGTGCAAAATTTCAAGCGGCTAGCTTTACTCCTTCGGAAGTTAGCGTGCTTTCGACAGACAGACGGACGGACGGACAGACGGACGGACATGGCTAGATCGACATAAAATGTCGCGACGATCAACAATATATATACTTTATGGGGTCTCAGACGAATATTTCGAGTAGTTACAAACAGAATGACGAAATTAGTATACCCCCCATTCTATGGTGGAGGGTATAAAAATGGGATGGGAGATACTTTAAATTGTTCAAGCACAGAAGACAATGACGATAATGTCAACAGAATTACGACTGCAATAGTGGGGTGTGAAGAAAATATTTGTTCTCTTAATGATAGGAAATTAGCTCAAAAAACCTTGCAGCTGCAGTTTATTGGGATGTGTATTACACATGGTTCAAGGAATACAAAAAGATGACCAGATCGCCAAAACGTACCTCCTTGAAGCGAACAGGTCGATAGAGTTAATGAGGCCGCCAAAATAAAAAACAAAAATCTACCAAAAACTTATGTGCAGACCGAAAAGTGAGTAGCGACGGCGAGAGCGGAGACAACGGACGACTTGTTGATTCTTTTGATAAAATCTCATTTTCCACAGGGTACGACGGGGCTCACGGATACACCGTAATCTGACCATGAGGTTGATCAAGTCGCCCGGACCAGAAGAAATATTTTAGACGTTACTACAGAAGGAGGTCTGGTCGATATATTCACAGTGTACCTAGGAGTGGCATAAGCTCCTAACGCCTGGCAGGAGGCAAGGGTGGTGTTCATTCCCAAGCCTGGCAAGGTTAGTAGTGCAAAACCTATTAGCCTTACGTCCTTTTTACTCAAAACTATAGAACATATTGTGTATACCATGATGAAATGAAGGACATCCAGCGAATCGCTCAAATACAAACAGCTCGCCTATGTCAAAGAAAGGTCGGTTGTGCACAAAATTGAAAAATTCTTTGATGCAAGGACATGTACATTGGTGATATGTATTGGCATCGAGAGGCTTTTAACATTAAGAGGACCACACACTGATCCAATCCTTAGACCAGTACAGGGTCATTAGAGACTGCATAAGCCATATGATAAGGAAGGTGGATAAATTGTGGGTCCCAAAACATAAAAAAGGAAAAAGTGGTACAGCGCATTCCACAAGAGGGGCATTTTAATGTCACTCCTATGAGTGAATACCATTAATAATATAGTATAACGGATCCTGGCTGAATTGGGATTTCATCGCTTTATCATACATCTAAAGGGTAGGGATCCAGATCAGCCATGCTGTAAGTTCGAAAGAGTTTTGGAGATCGCAGACGACTGGATTAGACCTAGGTTTTGAATGTTAACCCAGAGAAAACTGAAATTTGCCTCTTCACGAGGAAGACGTAGGTGGGCCAATTTGCAAAATTGCAAATTCCATTAAGGAACTGGGCACTTATCAATAAGTGACTTATCAATAAGTGCAGTCCGTTTCAAGTTTTAAGCTCAATGATAAGGGACCTCCTTTTTATAGCCGAGTCAGAATGGCATGCTGCTGTGCGACACCTCTTTTGGAGGAGAAGTTTTACATTGCATAGTACCTCACAAATGTCGCCAGCATTAGGGGGGGATAACTACCGCTGGAACTTTTCTGATGGTCTCGCCAGTAATTGAACCCAGGCGTTCAGCGTTATAGGCGGACATGGTGGGCCATTTCGTGGCGATTTCGATATTTGACAAAGTCAAATACTTGGGGTGATCATAGATAGAAAATTGAACTGGAAGTGTCATATCCAGGAGCGTACAAAGAAGGATCACAAATGTTGGACACTCGTAAACTGGCCGTTAGCTCGAAATGAGGCCTGAATCCGAAAAAAATCCGCAGGCTACACAGAAGCGGGATACTGATTTGACGTCTTGGTAGTTTGATGGATGTCGATGGAGAAAAACTGCAACATAACGACGTTGAGGACTACGCCCACTAGGGCATTTGAGACTATTCGAAATATTTGACCCATAGATCTACAAATTAAGTATGAGGCAGCCACAGCGTTTAGAGACTTAAGGTGATGGGAGAATGGAAAGAAGATAGAAGCGTAGCATAGCATAGCGGTACAATCAATGTGGCCACTGCTGCCAGAAGCACTGCCTTGGATTGACGAAACTCTGGTTTTGCCATGTGGGAGACCATGCTGCACAGATGGACCAAAGCTGGAGGACAGAGTGGGCCTGGTGGGTATACTAATTTCGTCATTCTGTTTGTAACACCTCGAAATATTCGTCTAAGACCCCATAAAGTACATATATTCTCAATTATCATGACACATTCTTATCTTGGAATGTCCGTTCGTACGTCTTTCTGTCTATGGAAAGCACGCCAACTTTCGAAGGCGCTTGTAGGTCAGTTGGGATTGTAGATGAGCCATCTCGATCCATGTTGTTGTTGTTATAGCAGTTTGTTGTGTTCTATTTTTCATCTGCATGATTCTGTAGAGTGTCCAAATCCGGGAACTCTGTGACTAAGATGGCGTGCGGCCAGAGAGATCTGCTCTGTAGGAATAGAGGGGGCTGCATCTGCCGGAGCGTAATTGAGCCAGAGCCACTCTGGTTTGCGGGGGAGGTCAATTTCTTCAGGTGAAACTGGAGGCGGTCGTTCTCCTAGGACTACATTCCCTCCGTAGCTATTTGCCGCATCTGCATGAATGTTGTCTAGACCCGCTTGATATGCCGCTTGATCTAGAGGTTCTCTCTCGTAGCGCTGAACCTTACGCTCTAGATCATGTATATCTACCTTAAGGCTTCTGGGCGCTGGATACCTATCCACAAGATGATGATTTAGATGGTCTCTGCGATAACAGCCCAAAAGGTATTGCATAGACAGAGAACTTTAAGCTCTATGTCTTCGCACTGGTAGGATTTTTGTCTCCTGATGGGGTTGACCCACATGAGAAGTGAAGAGACAGCCCGTCGCAGTTCGAAGGGCGGCATTCTGACAGATCTGAATATTATGTCATTGCGTGTCACAGAGCTGACTAGACCGCACTAGCGATGCATAACTTACCCCAGACCGGCCAATTGCTTTGTACGTGGTAAACAAGGTTTCTTTGTCAGCACCCCAAGTGCTGCAAGCAAGTGACTTGAGAATCTTTTTTCTACTTTCGAATTTTTCGCAAAATTGCTGTGGCATGTGGGGAGAATGTGGAAGAGCTGCCAAATGAGACGCCAAGTGTTTTGGGACCTTGATGGTAGGAATCATCGAACATCACTTTAAGCTCTATCATGCGTATTTGTAGTGAAGAATGTGGCTGAAGATTTGGTGGCAGATATCTTCAGATTTCTTGCAGCGAAATATGAGCCAAGTTCGTTGAGATAGACGTTCAACCTATCGCAGATGTCATCAATGGGACGCGGATATGATTCGATCTCTATGACGTCTGGGGATTGTGTAATGGAGGATAGGTAGAGGTTTAACAGTGTCGGAGATGTCACCCCGCCTTGGGGAAGTCCCTGTTTCACTCTACGGTGCTTCGACTTCTTATCCCTAAATTCCATATATGACTGGTGACCACACAAGTAATTCGCGACCCACCGTATCAGACCTGGCTGAAGGGACGTGTTGGCGATATACTCAAGTAGTATCGAATGCCTTCGATAGATCCAATGCCACGAAGACAGTCCTATCACATGGCCTGGGCTGATTGAAGCCACACCAAATGTGTTCGGTGATGGCATGCAAAGCAGTTGTTATGATATGCAGTCTTCGAAATCCATGTTGATGCTCGGCGAATGGAAATTCTCCTACGAGGCTCAGGAGGGGTAATGACTCCAGCGTCTTTGCCACCGGTGAGAGAAGGGAGATCGGTCTGTACGACTCCCCCAAACTCTGGACTGAGGTCCTGTCATCCCATCTACCGGGATTCGAGAGTGACTTAACAATAGGCCACAGCTTGCATAAAACGGTACCTATGTTACATTGCTCCAAGTGTTCCAGCCACAAATGCTGCTTATGTTAGTTGACTACCCTGTTTATTTCCAGATTCAGCTCGCTGATTCTGGGTTTTGTTGGGTCCGTACAATGAATTCCATCACGGTCGTCTACGAGTATCACTGCCTGCGTCGGGAAATTGGGCCGCACTTGGTGTATTCGACGGACTGGTATAAAGCGAGGGGCTGCTGCGTTAATGATGTCTCGGAATGTCCTCTTGGCAACTAGCACATCCTAGGGGGGTGTTAGTTCACTGAAGCGTCGATTGGTGTACTCTCTGAAGCTAGCCCAATCGGCCTTCTTCTGATTGATAAACGTCCGGCGATCAGAAGTTGTGAAATCGGGTGGTCGTTCAATGGTGAGAATTATGGGGAGGTGGTTTGATCCCAAAGATATTACGGCTTTCCAGGATATGCCACTCAGGAGATCGGGGGATACAATGGAAATGTCTGGCGAGCTTCTACACCTCCTCATAATCCTAGTAGGGGTATCCTCATTAACCGTGCAATACGTGGAGTCTTCAATCTGCTCTGCTAAAGCCATAACCCGCTGGTCGTTTCTTAGAGGAGAATAGCATGAAATGTGATACGCATTAAAAAGTTCGGCACAGCCAGACTTACCACTTTTTTTGGTGTTGTAAACAACACAAATGGTGGTCGTACGGCATAACGTTCTCAGTACTATTATACTGGAAAATGTCAAAATATCTAATGGAAATGTCAGATTGTAACTGACAAAGCTTGGTGTTGCCAAAGCCAGAAACTTATATAGCAGCCCTCGCACTTAATATAACCTTAGACTCCCACTTTGAGGGGTTGCAAAAAGAATGACGAACTTAGTGCACATCTTATGATGGAGTGTAGAAAATTGTAATTATAATCAGATACAGCAAAAATTCCGGTAAACTCGGTATAGATTTGAATACAGCTGTCGAATAGACCTGATCTATTGTAGATATCAATTAGTTTTTGATGAATAAGCGCCTGTTTCAAATCGTAAGCAACTTAATTTTGTACAGTGTAGCAAGCAATACAACCTTCGCAACAGCCATTATGGTTATTTTTTGTTAGATTTTGACAGCGCCAATGGCGCTCCTTCCGTCATAAGCGAAAGATAAAAATGAGCAGTCAACAAAGACAACAACTACCGGTCATAACAGACATAGTTTTCTACGTGCACACATACACATGTTTGTCCGTCCATCCTTCCGTGCGTCTATCCGTTCATACGTACGTCTGGCTGTCAGTTGGTCTGCTTGTCTGTCTCTATGTCCCCCCAACATGCAACACAATCCAACAAACGCAATTTCTAAGAAACCTCCAAATTACTCTTACGAAAACAAATATTTTCACATTATTTGCCGGCCACCAACGAGATGATGTTGGAGCACAAAGCAAAGCGAAATATCATTAGCATGGTATGTGTTTTAATTTCTGCCAATCAGCAGCTGAAAATTGGTTGCGCTTGCCTAGAATGTCCTTTCGTTTTATTTTTGGTGGCAGCCAAGGTTTGGGCTGTTGCATTAAAATAATGTGTCGTGTTTGTTTGATCACCAATCCCTTGGGGCCATTCTATAAAAAAGTGTGTGTGTGTGAGTGTGTTTTATTTTTTTGGTTCTACCAATCTGTCTATGAGCTGAGATTCAAATTTGGTTCTGTTGAGAAGTAATAACGATATTTATCGTGTGTTGACTTTTTGCTAGAGCTGGAATTCATTTTGTAAAACTTTGCGAAACCTTTGTAGCTTCAACACCAACAGCTTCAATAAGAGATAATAAGAATGTGTGTGTTTGTGTTTTTTTTTCTCTTTTTGGTTTGCGTGTCCCAAGGTTCTTTTTTTTGTTCGCTCAAATTTGATTGTTTCATTCGCTCGAAGAAACAACACAAAATAAGAGCGAAAAAACATGAAATTCAATAGCCCCTCCAGCCAGCCAAGAGCCATAGCAAAAAAACAGTTTCCCCACACAAATTCAATTCAACGCCATATCTCAAATCATTTACCCTTACAATGTTGTTTGGATATATGTACACGCTCAGAACAAACCAAGGAAATGTCTACTTATAAAAACAAAATAACCGAGACTCTAACTTAAGATCGATAATAAAGCACCTAAACACCCGATGACGCCATATCTGTGAAAGATGTCATCGCTGCTATAACTGGGGGGCATCAAACTGCAGTGCAATGGCAAATTACCCAAAAGGTTTTTTTTTGGGATTTCGTGATGTCTCTTAGCGCAGCAATTGTATCAATTGTTAATGTCGTTTTTGAATAATTTTGGCCAAATTTTAAGTTTTATTGAGTCGAACGTGGAAACAGTGGAATGTTACAAAACTATAGAGGGACATATGAAGATTTCAGCTTTACTAGGTTCTCAAAGAATATTCTCTAATGAAAACGTTTCACCAGACTTCTTTGAGGATCAGTGATCAAATGCTTGCAATGGGAAAGAGAACAAGTAAAAAGGCATTAAGGCCGGGCCGATCTTTGGAAACCCACCACCTTGGGAATATATGTAAAGCACCTTTAGTCATAATACGGTGAAAAATGCATTAATTATTAAATAATTGTTTCGTTTTGGTAGCCATATTCAAATTTAGACCGATCTGAATCATATACGACACAGATGTCGAAAAGTGTAACATAAGTCACTGTGTCAAATTTCAGCGAAATCGGATTATAAATGTGTTTTTTTTGTGCCCAAAACCTTAAATCGAGAGATCGGTCTATATGGCAGCTATATCGAAATCTGGACCGATCTGGGCCAAATTGCAAAAAGATGTCAAGGGGCCTAACACAACTCGCTGCCCCAAAATTTGGCAAAATCGGACAATAAATGCGACTTTTATGGGCGCAAGACCTTAAATCGAGAGATCGGTCTATATGGCAGATATATCCAAATCTGAAGCGATCTGGCCCAAATTAAAGAAGGATGTCGAAGGGCCTAACGCAACTCACTGTCCAACATTTTGGCAAAATCGGACAATAAATGAGCATTTTATGGGCCCAAAGCCTTATATAGAGAGATCGGTCTATATGGCAGCTATATCCAAATCTTGACTGGTCTGAGCCAAATCGAGGAAGGATATCGAGTGGCCTAAGACAACTCACTGTCCCAAATTTTAGCAAATTCGGACAATAAATGTGGCTTTTATGGGCCTAAGATCCTAAATCGGCGGATCGGTCTATATGACAGCTATATACAACTCTGAACCGATCTGAGCCAAATTAAAGAAGAATGTTGAAAGGTCTAACACAACTCTCTGTCCCGAATTTCAGCAAAATCGGATAATAAATGCGCCTTTTATGGGGCCAAAGCCTTAAATCGAGAGATCGGTCTATATGGCAGCTATATCCAAATCTGAACCGATCTAAGCCAAATTGAGGAAGGCTATCAAGTGGCCTAAGACAACTCACTATCCC
Source organism: Stomoxys calcitrans (assembly GCF_963082655.1). Lineage (NCBI taxonomy): Eukaryota > Metazoa > Arthropoda > Insecta > Diptera > Muscidae > Stomoxys > Stomoxys calcitrans. The sequence continues at coordinate 92,523,557 of NC_081556.1, read as the reverse complement.
AAATTTCAGCAAATTCGGACAATAAATGTGGCTTTTATGGGCCTAAGACCCTAAATCGGTGGATCGGTCTATATGGGGGCTAAATCAAGATATAGTCCGATATAGCCCATCTTCGAACTTAAATTGCTTATGGACAAGAAAAAAATGATCTGTGCAAAATTTCAGCTCAATATCTCTATTTTTAAAGACTGTAGGGTGATTTCAACAGCCAGACGGACGGACATGGCTAAATCGTCTTAGATGTCGCCATGTCCGTCCGTACCAACGGAATGATGAAATGAATATACCCCATCCTTCGGTGGTGGGTTTAAAAATTATTTTTTCGATTAAGTATCAAAAAAGAACAAACAAGTAAAAAGGCATTAAGTTCGGCAGGGCTGAACTTTGGATACCCACCACCTCGGGTATATATGTAAACCCCCTTTTGTCACAATCCGGTGAAAAATGGATAACTTAGGCGCCCAAATTCAGCACGGATATTGAGTGGTCTAATAAATATAAGTAACTGTTGAATTTTGTATTTCAAATTTCAACAAAATCGGGTAATAAATAAAGCTTCGAACCCTTAATCGACATATCTAAATATAGTCCGATCTGAACCATATTTGGGACGGATGTCGGGAGACCTAAAATTACCCATTATTTAAAATTTCAGCGAAATAGGAGCTTTAATGGGCTTCAGACCCTTTATCGGCTGATCGGTCTATATGGCAGATATATCTAAATATAGTCCGATTTGATCCATATTTAGGTCAAATATCGGGAGGCTTGTTTCAAATTTCATCGAAATCGGGTTTTAAATAGAGCTTTTATGGGCTTCAGACCCTTTATCAGCACTTCGGTCTATATGGCAGCTATATTCAAATATAGTCCGATCTGAACCATACTTAGGTCAGATGTCAGGAGGCTTAAAATAACCCTCTGTTTCAAATTTTAGCGAAATTGGATAATAAAAAAACTTTTATGGGCTTCAGACCTTTTATCCGCAGATCGGTCTATATGGAAGCTATATTCAAATATAGTCCGATCGAAACTATATTTGGGTTCTATGTTGGGAGGAATAAAACTACTTACAGTTTTAAATTTCAGCGAAATCGGTTAAAAAATAAAGCATTTATGGGCATTAGACCCTTTATCGGCAGATCGGTCTATATAGCACCTGTATCCAAATATGGTCCGATTTGGCCCGTTCACGAACTTAACTAGCGTGCAACAAAAAGACGTATCTGTGCCAAATTTCAGCTCACTATCTCATTTTTGAAGGCTGTTGAGTGATTACAACAGACGGACGGACAGACACACGGACATCATTAAATCATCTTCGTGTTTACTGCGATCCGAAATTTATATACTTTGTAGGGTCGGAAATTCGATGTGTCGCAAGCGGAATGACTAAATAAATATACCCCCTATCCTACGGTGGTGGGTATAATTATATAAAACGAGTTGTGGTCCGATTTAAACCATAATTGAATTAAATTTTGGAGACCGTAGTAGAAGTCATTGTGTAAAATTTCAGCCTATTCGGATAAGAATTGCTCCCTTTAGGGAATCAAGAAGGAAAATAGGGAGATATGTTTATACGGTAGCTGTATCAGGCTATATACCGACACAGACCATATTTGATACGTATGTTGAAGGTCATGGGAGTAGTTATTGAAGAAAATTTAAGCCAAATCTGATTATAATCGCGCCCTCTAGAGGCTCACGTTGCCAAGATCCCAGATCGGTTTATATGACAGCTATATCAAGTTATGAACCGATTTGAACCATACTTGGCACATATGTTCAGAGTCATAAAAAAACACGTTATGCTAAATTTCAGCTATATCCGATAAGAATTGCGTCCTCTAGTGTCTTAAGAAGTCAAACAAGTAAAAGCGTCAAAGTTCGGTCGGACCGAATCTTATATACCCTACACCATGGATCGCAATTGTCAAGTTCTTTTCCCGGTATCATTTTTTAGGCAAAGATATGATAACAGGAAAGAATTGCTTTGATATTGGATCTTTAATATCAAGTTATCGTACGATTCGGACCATAATTGAACTGAATGTTGGAGACCAGAGAAAAAGTCGTTGTATAAAATTTCAGCCAATTCGAATAAAAATTCTTCCCTTTAGGGGCTCAAGAAGTAAAATAGGGTGATCGGTTTATATGGGAGCTGTATCAGGCTATCGACCGATTCAGACCATAATTGATACGCGTATTGAAGGTCATAAGGTAAATCGTTGCATGAAATTTCAGCCAAATCGTATAATAATTGCGCTCTCTAGTGGCTCAAAAAGTCACGATTCAAGATCGGTTTATATGGCAGCTATATCAGGTTATGGACCGATTTAGATCATATTTGGCATAGTTGTTGGAAGTCATAACAAAACACCTCGTGCTAAATTTCAGGCAAATTGAATAAAAATTGCGCCCTTTAGAGGCTGAAGAAGTCAAGACCCCAGATCGGTTTCTATGACAGCTATATTAGGTTATGAACCGACTTAACACAGTTATTGGAAATCATAACAAAACACCTTCTGCAAATTTTCAGCCAAATCGGATGTGAATTGCTCCCTCTAGTGACTCAAGAAGTCAACATCCAAGATCGGTTTATATGTCAGCTATATCAAAACTTGAACCGATATGACCCATGTACAATCCCAACCGGCCTACACTAATAAGAAGAATTCTTGTAAAATTTCAAGCGGCTAGCTTTATTCCTTCGAAGTTTCGACAGACAGACAGACGGACGGAAGGACAAAGGACACGACGATCAAGAATATATATATTTTATGGGGTCTCAGAGGAATATTTCGAGGGTATAAAAATGGATCGATATGGCCCATTTACAATCCCATCCAACCTATACTAATAAGAAGTATTCTTGCAAAATTTCAAGCGGCTAGCTTACTCCTTTGAAAGTTAGCTTGCCTTCGACAGACAGACGGACGGACCATTATCATTGACATTCTAGCTCTAATTTCAATTATAGTTGTGGAGTAATTTTTATTAAATATCGATTCAGACACAGTTTTGGGATGTCGGAGTTAGTGCCAAGGATAACCTATTGCCCGCAGCTTGAACAATGAGAAAACTCCCTTATCCTCATGGCGGTAGTCGCAGTAATTTGTCTAGCTTGTCGCATCTGGTGTCGGTAATCGTTTCGTTCGATTTAGTTCGAGCTTTCTCAGCGATCGCACTATTCGAGGGTTCTCATCCAATGAGCACAAATTGACCGCAGGTGTACTCCAGGGCTCTGTTCTTTCTCCTTCTCTTTTTCTTATTTTCATCAACGATCTGTTAGGTCAGACATCGAATCCGATCTACTCATTTGAGGATGACAGTAATCTCTGTCATTCGTACTCATTCGACCATAGGCCGAGTCTTCGAGAGATTGAGCGCAAGAGGCGGGTTATGGGCGATACACTCTGCCAGGATTTGCTGTCCATATCTGATTGGGGTCGAATGAATCGAGTAGATTTTAATACACGAAAGACTCAGTGCTGCTTGTCGTCACACAAACATTTCTCTGACCCATTACGATCATCTTTGTCTATCAACGGTGTAGATGTTGAGCAATCAGAAGCTCTTGATGTTCTGGGCATGAAAATACAAAGTGATGTTCGTTGGGCTAAACATGTATTCGAAGTGTCGAAAGAAGCATTCAAGTGTTTAGGCTTCCTGAAACGGTGTAGGAATTACTTCACTCCGTCTGATCTTCTTAACATCTACACCACTTTCATAAGGCCGAAAATGGAGTACAACTCACATGTTTGGGCTGGAGCTTCAAAATCATTCCTGGAGCTACTGGACCGTGTACAGAGGAGAGCGATGGCGTTGATTGGGGACAGTGGGGTATCCAACTCTATTGCCTCTCCCTTCATCATCGTCGCAATGTGGGTTGTTTGGCGCTGTTCTATCGGTACTTTCATGGTGTGTGTTCGTCTGATATTCGTCTTCTTATTCCTGATGTAAGGATGTATGTCAGAGGTACTAGAGACATTTAAGGAACTCACACCCGTTTGTAATTGATTGGCGAGCGGACCGTACAATGCATTATAGAGATAATTCTTATTTCGCCCGAACCGTTCGTATGTGGAATCGACTTCCGGCTAATGTTTTTCCCACCCACTTTGACATCCAAAGATTTAAGACAAATGTCAATAAGCACTACATCCTTTTCCCCCCGCTCCAATTCCTAATTTCCTCTTGCCAACGCAATGCACTACATTCATAGGGGACATCCCCTGCGTTTTAGCTGACAGAAAAAAAAGCTACAATGTCACGGGGCATTAAGTATAGGATTGAATTCAGTGCATTAGGGGGTGTCATCCTCAATGTGGCTGTGGTGTACAAATAAAACACCCTAAGGTTGTGGCTAAATATTGAACAGTAGGCAGAATTTTTGATCACCGTCCACCAGATTAGCATACCATATAGCATTACAAGTCTGGCAACTATGATAACTACGACTACGAATTATGTAAATTATGTAAACGTAAATTTTTGAAGTTCTGGACCACTGTCTACCAACCCTTATCGCCGCAAGGCTGTGAATAATAAAACATCACTAAAAAATATCAATTCTTTTCGTATTTAGCCTTAACCTGCACATCAAAGTATCAACATCATTAAGCACAAAATAAAACTGCTGTAAGTTGAGCACTCTTCCAAAAATGAAAAAAGGGGCAGCACTAAAATGTTGATGAGCCGCATGCGGCATTAATATTTGGTATATGTAGTGGCATCTCAAACGCGAGCCCATGAATGAATATGGAATTGTGTGTGTGTGGATATGGCAATGTGTCTGTGATAGTGGTATTGCTATTGCTGGTTGTGGTGTGGATCATGAAGTTTTGAAATTCTGATATTAAAGCATTCGTATTCTAACCTGGGGCTAAGTACTACTCCACTACTCTTCTTCCAACGGTTTACACCCAGTTTTTGGTTTTTCTTCTTACCACGACGTCATCATCTTTGAGCGGTGTTGCAATTCTATGGAGAAGTGGCAGCGGCAGCAGCACGACAATCATTGATGTTGAGGCCGGACAAAGTTTTTTGAAATAAGAAGTAAAACCGGAGGTTTTCCAGCCAGCCACAGCCACAGCCACAGTTTGTACATTAACATGAAGCCCTACAAATAAAACATGGACCAAAGAGGTAAAAACAACAAAAACAAGAAGAAAAATACTAAAGGCGGCAACCTCGGCAGAAGCTTCAAGTTTAGCAAAAGGCCACAAATGGCAGCGGCTGAGGCACGATCATCATCATCGTCATTCTCCTTATTATCATCAACCTTTGTCAGCATTCATATATACAACAACCGAAAACGCTGGAGGGCAGTAACTCGTAAGCGTTTTTGAAGACCTCCAGTACAGCACGCGATTTATTTCAACCGAAATGGCTGCAACGCAGCTTCCAACAACAAAAACAGCATGATTAACATCATCAACAGCCGCAACAATTGTCCCAAAGAAAACGTCATTCGTTTGGTGGGTTCGTTTTCGACTTTGGTAGGCTTAAAATATGATTCGCTTCATTTTGTTCTTTTTTTTGCTTCATCAAAGCAATTTTACTTGATATGACGTCGGCTGATAAATTTTCTTGACATTGGTTCTAACATCCTAGAGCTTGGATTTCATTGTGACTATCTCAGCCAGCTGCCCTCTACTCATGATTACTTTTGGGGCGGCCAGCAAGGTGGTGAAACCCTAAAATTTAATTTCAAATCTTTCCCGGTTCGCTTTCATTGAGACTTGTGGAAGTTGCCCGTTTTTGTACGACATGCTGTTTGAAGTTTGTGATTTGTGTTTGCATGCGTCCGGCTATCTGCCGTGCCGCAAACTTCCCTGCTTAAGGGCATATAACAAACACATACCAAAAAAAAAATTGACTTTCTGTTTTCATGTTTGGTCTCTGCCTTGGCTTGGCCCCTGCCACCAGTACCACCAATATATTTTATTAATGATTTCACATGAATTTGTCGGTATTTCTCTGTGGTGTCGTTTGTCTGCGAGAGACGGTGAGCAGTCTTTATGACGATCGTGCTTACTGGATGTCGGAACCGTAGACACAATGAAATAGGCCCACAGAAATCATCATATCATTAATGCGTCCTTGTATTTGGCTAATAAAACAGCAACAAGTTGCTTTTCATTTTCAAAAAGGATGTGTAACTTGTAGTGATTTGATAAAGAAGTTAAAATAGGAAGTGGTTTATATTGTATCTATAGACTAGTAACAAATCAAAAGACTTAAGACACATACATGTCTTTTTTTATGGTATAGGTTAGGTTCGGTATATATGGCAGTCTGCCATCAGACTTACTTAGACGTTTTAGTCTATTGGGATACCACAGGGAAAAAAATGTGCCTTCTAGTTCCTACAGATCGATTTTAAAAGCCCATCAACTTGCGAAGGTTCGCATCCGCTAAAGCCCACAAGTTCTCAGAGAAATGTGAAGCTTAAGTGATGTCCTCGACGGCCTGATAGCTTTTGCAGAAGTCGTCACTTCCAACCTTCATTCTGTAAGCCTGTTCTCAGATCAGACAATGTAATGACGGAAACAATGAGGGACACAATGACTGAGATCTATGTTGTAGCCAGCGCCAGCGAAGCGGTAGACGTCTTCAAGTCTAGATTGGGCCACATAATTTTGGAGTGTTCACAACACTCGCTTTGTGACCATCAGGCCAGCAAGTCTAGATTGGGCCACATAATTTTGGAGTGTTCACCACACTCGCTTTGTCTTCAAGTCTAGATAGGGCCACATAATTTTGGATTGTTCATAACACTCGCTTTGTGATCATCATACCAGCGAAGCGGTAGACGTCTTCAAGTCTAGATTGGGACACATAATTTTGGAGTGTTTACAACACTCGCTTTTTGACCATCTGTCATTCGTTGCCCTTTAGGACTGATGCTAAAGACTAAGTTTACATGTCACTAGAGGCATACCCACAGATTTCTGATCCCTTGGAATGTGTAAGGAAATTTCTAGACTCGCAAGCTCATCTGCTCCACTTTTCACCCAGAACTATTTAGCCATCTCGTTGAGAGATCTTCGACCGTCGATGGTGGTTTCTAAATTCTGAAATACGTTTTCCAGAGATTTTATGACTATCTGGCTGTTTTAGAGGGTGGTTTTTGTGTTCAGAAATACGTTATCCAGGGATTAATTGACTGTCTGGCTGTCCCACCAAATATTTATGACTGTCTTCGTTATGACATTATATCTTAGCCATTCCAACACTTCCTTAATTGCAAGAATCTCTGCTTGATACACACTGCAGTGGTCGGTTAACCTTTTCGAAATGACAAATCCAAGATCTTCCGAAAAAAAACGCAAAGCCCACCTGGTCATCTATTTTGGGATATAGTAGTTCCAATCAGTTCTATCATGCATAGTGGTGCAGTACTTTTTATCAAAAGTGGCTCAGGCAGGGTATAATCCACACTGACTGAAACATGGGACATTGTTTTAAGGATAACACAGAAAGCTCATTTAACCTAACAGTAGCGGTCGCTGCAGTCTGTCTAGCCACATTTTCCAGAGACATTAGATGTAGCATTAAATTCAGTGCATTAGAAGGTGTCGACCTCAGTGGGACTGTGATGCACAAACAAGCCATCCTTTGGATGCGGCAGAGTATTGAACAGTAGATGGTCTTTTGAAGCGCCGTCCACCAGATCACAATACCATATGGCATCACAAGCAGTTTAAACCCACAATCTTCGTCAATGGCTCTCTTGCAGGTATATAGGGCAAGAGTTGCCTTATTGTGGCCTTTCCAAAATATTTGATTTGCAGTTAAATATCCTTCTCAATTAAAATACCCAGGTATTTTGCGCTTTCATAAAAGGAACATTCTCTCCTCCCAAGACGGCAGGTGCCACTGTAGGTAACTGGTATCTCCTGCTGAGTATTGAACAGTAGATGGTCTTTTGAAGCGCGGTCCACCAGATCACAATACCATATAGCATCACAAGCAGTTTAAATCCACAATTTTCGCTAATGGCTCTCTTGCAGGTGAATAGGGCAAGAGGTGCCTTACTGTGGCCTTTCCACAATTTTTGGTTTGAAGTTAAATATCCTTCTCAATTAAAATACCCAGGTATTTTGCACTTTTATAAAAGGAACATTCTCTCCTTCCAAGTAGACAGGTGTCACTATAGGTAAATTGTTTCTCCTGCTGAGTATTGAACAGTTGCTGGACTTTTAAAGCTTCCTCCACCAGACCACAATACCATATAGTATCACAAGCAGTTTAAACCTACAATTTTCGCCAATGGCTCTCTTGCATGTGCATAGGGCAAGAGTTGCTTTACTGTGGCCTTTCCAAAATATAAATATCCTTCTCAATTAAAATACCCAGGTATTTTGTGCTTTCATAAAAGGAACATTCTCTCCTCCCAAGACGGCAGGTGCCACTGTAGGTAACTGGTATCTCCTGATGAGTATTGAGATGTAGGTGGACTTTTGAAGCTCCCTCCATCAGACCACAATACCATATAGCAGTTTCAACCCACAATTTTCGCCAATGGCTCTCTTGCAGGTGTATAGGGCAAGAGTGGCCTTACTGTGGCCTTTCCAAAATGTTTGATTTGAAGTTAAATATCCTTCCCAGTAAAATACACAGGTATTTTGCGCTTTCATCAAAGGAACATTCTCTCTTCCCAAGCGGCAGGTGCCACTGTAGGAAACTTGTTTCTCCTGCTGAAAAAACCGCTTCTACCATAGACGGATTTACGTCTTGACCACTTTCGGTAGCCCACTTTGCTGTTGCACGTAGAGATTCCTAAATTATATCTCTAAGTCTGCTGGAAAACTTTCCCCTAACCGCAATAATCACCTGATTTGGCCTTTTACACATTTTCTTCCAGAGACGATAATATATTGTTAATGGCTATGTTCCAAGGAGGTCACCGTAGCGCAGAGATTAGCATGTCCGCCTATGACGCTGAACGCCTGGGTTCTAATCCTGGCGAGACCATCAGAAAAATTTTTCAGCGGTGGTTTTCCCCTCCTAATGCTGGCAACATTTGTGCGGTACTATACTTCTCTCCAAAAAGGTGTCGCACTGCGGCACACCGTTCGGACTCGGCTTTAAAAAGGAGGCCCCTTATCATTGAGCTTAAACTTGAATCGGACTGCCCTCATTGATATGTGAGAAGTTTTCCCCTGTTCCATAGTGGAATGTTCATGGGCAAAATTTGCATTTGCAATTTTGTCTATTCCAAAGTAGAGAGGACAGGTGTTATTTTGCTGACCCATCTTTTTAGGTTATAGATCCCAAACCTGCCATAATACATCTTTTTGTAAGTAAGTTATTAATAAACTTTCTTACGGTAGAGTTGATGCCTATAAACTCCATCTCCTTCATGATTAACGTGGGTTTTACATTATTGAAAGCACCTTCAATGTCAAGAAATGCTACCATTGTATATTCTTTTTCAGCGGGAGAACCATCTATGCAGCCGACTAGGTCGTAAAGGGCTGATGCAGTGGATTTGCCCTTAATATATGCATGCTGCTGCCGCTACAGGCGATCTCCAGGGATCATTTCCCCAATATATATTTCTATCAAACTCTCTAGAATCTTCAGCAGAAAGAATGACAGACCAAAAGGACGAAAATCATTCGTCTTCGCGTGGTACGGTTTTCCTGCTTCTGGAATGAAAATGACATTTGCGTCCCTACATCCCACAAGTATATAGGACATTCTGATACAAGCAGAGTATATCTACCTAAGTCAAGGAGCCAGTCTGTCGGAAACAGGTTGTAAATAAATCGGCCGGTGATTCATCATCAGGGCCTTGCGACTTGAAGGAGTCGAAACTTCTTATCGCCCAAAGTATTTTCGGCTTAGACCACATTTCCCTTATAACCTCCGCCACGTTGTCGATGGGAGAAATTCCCGGGAAATATGTATCAACGAGTAGTTCTAGTGATTCCTCACTAGACATTGTCCATATATTCTCTGACTTCTGAATATACCCCACCGTAAGAGGTCTCAAGGATAGAATCTTCTTTGGCCTGGAGGCCTCAGATGCATCCACCACGGAGCTGCAGAATTCTACGCAGGATTTGTTCAGGGCATTTCTTGGTTTATATGGGAGCCATGTTATATCAATTTATGGACGCATTTAACTAGTCTCAGAAGTTGGAAGTCATAGCAGAACCATATATGTAAAATTTTACACAAATCTTCTTATATATAACAAGTAATAAAGTCGACAGGGCCGAATCTTATATACCCTCCACCATGGATCACATTTGTCGAGTTCTATGCGTGGTATCTCTTTTTAGGCAAACTAGAGTATTGAATAAGAACTGTTTTGCTATTGGAGCTATATCAAGTTAAAGTTCGATTCGGACCATAAATGAATGCTGAACATTGAAGAAGTCATTGTGTAATATTTAATATCATTCGGATTAGAATTGTGCCTCGTAGGGACTCAAGAAGCACAATCGGGAGATAGGTTTATATGGGAGCTGTATCACCAATAGCTTGGATCAATTCAGACCATATTAGACACGTATGTTGAAGGTCATGAGAGAAGCCGTTGTACGAAATTTTTGCCAAATGGGATGAGAATTGCGCCCTCTAGAGGCTCAAGAAGTCAAGATCCCAGATCGGTTTATATGGCAGCTTTATCAGGTTATATAACGATTTACGCCATGCTTAGCGCAGTTATTGGAAGTCATAACAAAACACCTCTTGTAAAATTTCAACCAAATCGGATAAGAATTGCGGCTGAAATTTCGCACGAGGGGTTTTATTATGACTTCCAACAACTGTGCTGAGTATGGTTGAAATCGGTTTATAACCTGATATAGCTGTCATATAAATCTATCTGGGGCCTTGACTTCTTGAGTGTCTAGAGGGCGCAATTCCTATTCGATTTGGCTGAAATGTTGCACAACGTATTTTAATATGATATCCAACAACTGTGCTAAGTATGCTTTAAATCGGTCCACAACCTGATATAGCAGCCATATATACCGATCTTGAATCTTGACTTCTTGAGCGTCTAGAGGGCGCAATTCCTATCCGATTTAACTGAAACTTACACAACCTGTTTTAATATGATTTCCAACAACTGTGCTAAGTATGCTTTAAAACGGTTCATAACCTGATAAAGCAGCCATATAAACCGATCTTGAATCTTGACTTCTTGAGGCACTAGAGGGCACAATTCTTATCCGATTTGGCTGAAATTTTGCATAAGGTGTTTTGTTATAACTTCTAACAATTGTGTCAAATATGGTTCAAATCGATCCATAACCTGATATAGCTGCCATATAAACCGATCTGGCATCTTGACTTCTTGAGCCTCTAGAGGGCGCAATTCTCATCCGATTTAGCTGAAATTTTGTACAACGGCTTCTCCCATAACCTTCAACATACTTGTCCGAATCGGTCTATAAACCGATCTCTCTATTCTACTTCTTGAGGTCCTAAAGGGCGCAAATCTTATTCGAATTGGCTGAAATTTTACATAATGACTTCTACTGTGGTCTCCAATATTCAATTCAATTATGGTTTGAATCGGACTATGACTAGATATAGCTCTAATATTAAATCAATTATTTTGTTTTATCGTTTGTTAGCCTAAATGGAGATATCGGGAAAAGAACTCGACAAATGCGATCTATGATGGAGGGTATATAAGATTCGGACTGGCCGAACTTAGCACGCTTTTACTTGTTACGCCCTCCAGATGCTAATTTCAGTCGGGATATCGGTTTATGCGACCGTATCAAAGCATGGTGGAGTTGCCCAATTTACAATCTTAACCGATCAACACTGAAAAGAAATATTTTTTGGAGAAGTTCCAAGAACCTAGATTTTCCATGGAATCGGTCCGATCGTACAGACGGACCGACAGACGAACGGACTGACGGAGGGACACAGAGACGGACATATAGATGAACGAATGTAAGGACATGGCTAAATCGCCTTACAGTGTCAATACGACTTAGAAAATACATACCTTAAAGGGTCTCAGGTCAATATTTCAATGAGTTGCAAATGGAATGGTGAGGTCAGTTTTTATGTGCTGCTCCTTTGCTGAAATCTTTACAAGTAATTTGACGACAAATTAACATTTCGTAGTCAAAACAAGGATTCACAAAGTGAAGGTGATCAAATTAATGAAATCCACCAATTGTTTAAACAAAACATTTCTATATTCAAGGCAATTCTCTTCTCAATAAACAATACTTAAAGCAAAGGCAAGTGCAGAGCATAACCTTCAAGACTGCATGTAGTAAAAGATTCATAGCCCATAAGTCAATTTAAGAGAAATGTGAAACAAACACCTTGTCTGGCTGCGTATTTTACCTCGGAGTTTATATATCATTCTTGCCTTGCATTCATTCATTCATAATGAATGATATGATTTATGCTGTCTTCAGCATTTGGCGCCAATGTCGGCATCTTTTAAGTCTGGTCAAAAGGTTTCTTTCTTTTTAAATATTCGGTGTTCTGCTTTTGTTTTTTTGGTAGTTTGATGGTGGTGCTCGCTTTCATGATGGTGATGTGGTGAAGAGCACTGCATCGGAAACCAAAAACAAAACCTTTTTTTCAAAGACTCAATAAAAGAAGTCAAAAACATTCCAAAACCAAAGAAAGACACTGTGCTTGTGTTAAATTTATTGATAATTATAAAAAAAAGCAGGGACCCTAAACCGCAAAGCAAAGTTAACACCTACCGCAGTGAATGGAGAGGCCAAAGTATGGGAATACATCACCTTTGCGGTGGACTCCAAAGCAAGCAGGAGCAACGACAGGCGCCAAACATCCAATTATTGAGAAATTCCCAAAATTCAAGCACTTCACCTTGGTGAGAGCTCTTAAGGATATGCTTTAATGCAATATTTACAAATAGTTGTCATTAATATTTCAGCCATTCGATGCGCTTGTCAAATTTCAGGCATAACAAATTTATTGGCAAAAATCACTTGGTGGACATTTTCCGCTGCAACAAGGTCATATGCTAATTGGTTTCACTCCTTTGGCTATGGCTACCCTTTTCTTGGTGACTAGCAAATAATTTTGCTCTAGTTTCTTAATGAGTTCCTTGGCTTGCCTTTTTGTCTATGCCTAATAAAGGGCATTGTTGAGTTCCGTTGAGGCGTTAATGGTCTTATTGCATTGCATTGTTTGAGAATGGTTGTATGCGTGTCTCTTTGATCCTTTAACCCTAACACTGGTTAACTGGCTGACCCTTGGTTTCTCTGTTGCTTTTCACTTTCCTAGGTAGTAGCCATAACCAATATCATGTTTGACACCGACACTGACAGCTACCTGTGGAGTTTCTACACCAATTGCCGCTTGGGCATCATTCCATCTTAATCCACCCCACTGTGCCTTTATTGAAAGGCTTTGGCTTGGTTAATGACCAAGTTCTGCTTTAATTTAATACATGGGATTATTTGATGAACCTGAACTCACATGCCGCCTCATACACTCGTTCGAATGCATTTAAGCAATAGAAGCTGCTATGGTTTAAATCTTTTTCCTGCCTGTATTTTAAGCATTTCAATAGGCTGAGTGGTGCCACCGATTGGATTATCCTTTCAAGTTAGCGCCATGGCTTAAAACTCATTTGTTTTTAGTTACGCTAATATAAGGATGTACCGTTGATGGATTTAGATAGTGCAAAATTTTGCCAAAGGATCAGGTCGTTTTGATCTTTGCTTAAGATATTTGACAAGAATCTCTTGATAATGTAGCTATTTTACAATTATTTCCTTAATGGATTTTAAGGGGTGATGGTTATTGCTTGATAATTATCTTAAAAGTGCCATTTGCTAAGGAGTGCTCTAGATGACCATCATGGTGGAGTATTGCCACTCAGAGGGCCGATCTTCCAGTCCATGTAAAAGAAACTTGTCTCATAGTTTAAAAAGTTTTCATAAGAAGACCTTCTGAATTGCCCGTCAGAGGGCCGATCTTCCAGTCCTTCTGAAACAAACTTGTCTCATAGTTTAAGAAGTTTTCATAAGAAGACCTTCTGTATACCCACCATCATGGGATAGATTGTACATTGACATCGGTTTTACTTAATTGTAAGAACGTCTCCAACGTCTAGACAGAAACGTCTAAAACTACTGCGACTACTGCTGCCAGGCTAAGGGAGCTGTCGGTTTGGTCATACGACGCCTACGGACACCGTGTTATCCTCGACACAATGCCGGATGTTACAGGCAGTGTGAATTACGTCATTGCCTGAGCCGCCATTTTGATAAAAAAACAAGATCCCAGATCGGTTTATATGGCAGCTATATCAGGTTATGAACCGATTTGAACCTTATTTGACACAGTTGTTGAAAGTAAGAATAAAATACGTCATGCAAAATTTCAGCAAAATCGGATAATAATTGTGCCCTCTAGAGGCTCAAGAAGTCAAGACCCATGATCGGTTTATATGACAGCTGTATCAGGTTATGAACCGATTTGAACCATACTTGGCACAGTTGTTGGATATCATAATAAAACACGTCGTGCAAAATTTCATTCCAATCGGATAAGAATTGCGCACTCTAGAGGCTCAAGAAGTCAAGACCCAAGATCGGATTATATGGCAGCTATATCAAAACATGTACCGATATGACCCAATTACTATCTCAACCGACCTACACTAATAAGAAGTATTTTTGCAAAATTTCAAGTGGCTAGCTTTACTCCTTCGAAGTTAGAGTGCTTTCGACAGACAGGCGGACGGACGGACATGGCTAGATCGACATAAAATGTCGCGACGATCAAGAATATATATACTTTATGGGGTCTCAAACGAATATTTCGAGTAGTTACAAACAGAATGACGAAATTAGTATACCCCCCATCGTATGGTGGAGGGTATAAAAAAGTACTGTGTTCCTGATAGAACCGATTGGAATTACGTTATCTCTGGTAATAGAAGTTACATTGACATCTATGGATGGTTCCAAACTGGAGGATCAGGTGGGCTTTGTGGGTTACCAGGGTTAGCATATCGAAAAGCCATAATGTCATAACGACGATTGGGAAAAATATTTTTGAACTAAAAAAACCGCTCTCAACTGTCTCAGATCTATTAACTAGATTGCTGAACAGTTCAAAATTCACCTTTCAGGGTAACGGGCCACAGAGATATCCCAGGGAATTGTAGAGCAGACGAGCTTGCGAGACTAGGAACTATTTCATGCATTCCAGAAGAACTGGAGCTTGTGGGTATTTCTCTAGCGACATGTAAGCAAAGTCTCCAGGATTAGGAGCAATGAATGACAGATGGTAACAAAGTGGGGGTAGTGAACTCTCCATAATTATATGGCCTAAGGAAATATTTGTGCAAAATTTCAACGGCTTTGGTTAGGTAAGGTTAGGGTGAAAAGAGTGTTCAGCCCCATAGCACTATGTACATACACCTAAACCAGTAATCGGCTCGTTGTGCGCTCTAAACAGTATAAAGTAACCTCTAAAAAGAAAATTTTAAGTTTGGAATTCCGTGCTACTTACAAAATCCTTAATTGTTTTCAATACCACTCCCCTGTACCAGTTGGTTCATGTCTGGTATTGTGTCTCCACCTAAGTGCCGGTATCTGTTAGACGCGAAAGCCGTGCAGTTACAATGGAAATGCTCTAACGTCTCATCATTTTCCCCGCATGCCCTACACATGCTATAACTTGCCGCACAGATTTTACATAAGTGAGCTCGTAGTCCTATACCGGCCTCCTTCTTGGTTCCTTTTAGTAATGGCTTTGTCTTCTTACGATCTGGAGACAGGATTTTCGCCGTCCTACCGACCATTTCGCTGTTACACAATGTTGCATGCGAATTCGTCGCCCACTCTCTTAACTCGGACTGCGTCGACCCGAAAGGCTTCGGGTTAACCAAGTTTATTGACGGCAGTCCTCTGGCCTTTCATTCCCCCCTACTCCCTTATGGCCAGGCAACCAAACGATGTGGATTTTGCCATCCTCAGAGAAGGCGTTAATCTCCTTCTTACACTCTCAGACTGTTCGTGACCTTACCGTCCTGATTGTGATTGCCCTTATGGCCATTTTACTGTCTGTAAAGATGTTCTCACTCGACGACCTCGCGTTAGCACCGACCACTTCACGCATTCCGTGATCGCCTGGATCTCCACCTGCAGAACCGTATTACGGTCAGGCAGTCTAAAACATATCTCAGTCCTTGGGTTCTCAATGTAGACCCCCAGACTCACTTTGTCCTCTAGCTTTGATCCATCCGTGTAACATGATCTTCCAGATGCCAATACTGGGGTTCCGTCAATCCCAGACTGAGCCGATGGCAGCAGTGCCTTGCAGTCGACCACATGTGTCGTCTCAGGTATCCGATCGGAAACCTCTTCCTTACCTTCCAGGTTTCCTATAGTCGCCTCGATTATACCGCGATGGTATGAGCTGCTCCCATCATCAATCTATTCTCCCATCGCCTCAAGTCTCATAGCCGCAGTGGCTGCCTCACACTTAATCTGTACGTCAATGGGTCGGATATCTAGAATAGTCCTCAGTGCCCTAGTGGGCGTGGTCCTCATCTCTCCGCCTATGCCAAGATAACTTGTTCTCTGTTGTATGGTCCTTATGTTGCACTTTTCTCCATAGCAGTCCTCTAAACTACTGAGTTGTAAGTAAGTATTGGTCTAATCACGCTCTTGTAGAGCTAGTGGACTATCCTCGGATTCAGGACCCATTTCGAGCTTACGGCCCGTCTACATAGTGCCCAACATGTATGAGGCTTCTTAGTACGCTCCTAAATGTGACACTTCCAATTCAGTTTTCTGCCCAATATCACACCTAAATATTTGACCTTGCCGGAAATCAACTTATTGGGGAAACGTGATGCGTTCAATTTTGGCCCACATTCGTCTTCCTCGTGAACAGGCATTTTTCTGTCGTCACTGGGTAAACATTGACACCTCTGGGTCTAGCCCAGTCATATGCCATTTGCAAGACCCTTTTGGCCCTTCTGCATAGCTCGTTCGGATCCTTACTCCTTAGAAGTATTATAACATCGTCTGCGTAGCAGACGCGTTCAGATCCCTCCTCAGTCAGCATCCGTAAGAGGTCATTTATGGTGGTCACCCATAGGAGTGGCGGTAAAATGTCCCCTGTGGCGTGTCTTGTGTCACTTTCATGCCATGGGACACACAATTTATCCACCTGTTCCTTAACGGCTAGCTTTATTCCTTTGTTAGTTTTCGTTCTTTCGAGAGGCAGACATATGGGCGGACGGATGGACGGACATGGCTAAATCGACTAGGAATGGCAAGTCGAACAAGAATGCATATATTTTTTGTTGGTTCTCAGATCAAAAGTTCGATGTGTAGCAAATGGAATGACGAAATTAGTATGCACCCATCCTTTGTTGAAGGGTATAAAAATGTGGGTTCTAAAGCAAGAATACCAAAAATAGGGGGTTCGATTGCATGGGACCTATACCTAAGGCTGGCCAGATTTGGACCATATTCGGCATAGTGGTAGATAGGCTTCAGATGTCAACGAGTCAAAATATTGTTAAGTTTGGCCGCGCTGAATCTTGGGAACCCACCACCAGGGATTCTGCTCAAAATTTACTTACGGTACCAAATATCTGCTTAATCAAGCAAAAATCGAAGCTTCTAAGGACCGTGAAGCCTAATAGGGTTATATGTTTATATCGGGTTATAAACCACTATATGCAGTTTCCAGAGGCTCAAAATTTCTCATAGGGTGGACGATTTGAATGGGAGCTACATGAGGTTATAGACTGTACTTGACTCGGTTGTTGGCTTGACAAAACACTACGTGCAAAATGTAAGACAAATCGGACCCGCAGTTAAAACAACTGCGGCTCCTGGGGGCTCAAGATGTCAAGTCGATAGATCGGTTTATATGGGAGTTATGAACAACGACCTACATCCATAGGAAGTGTCTGTGCCAAACTTCGAGCAGCTAAATTTACGCGGTCGACCGCTATCATGATATCCACAGATGGACGAAAATGGGTAGATCAACGTAAAATATCCAAATCAATGATGTAAAATATCCAAATTCAATATCAATGAGTGCAGTCCGATTCAAGTTTAAGCTCAATGATAGGGGGCCTCCTTTTTATAGCCGATTCCGAAAGGCATGCCGCAGTGCGACACCTCTTTGGAGAGAAGTTTTACATGGCATAGTACCATATAAATATTGCCAGTATTAGGAGGGGAAAATGGTCTCGCCAGGATTCGAACCCAGGCGTTCAGCATCATAGGCGGACATGCTAACCTCTGCGCTATGGTGGCCTCCAAAATATCCAGACGATCAATATTTTATACACTTTACGGGGTAGCAGTTTAATATTTGGAGGTGTTACAAACGGAATGATTAGATTAGTGTAGAACCCTATATTATGGTGCCGGGTATAAAAATATGGGTCAATAATGGATCATATGATTAGAATAAATTTTAAAGTCAAAGAAATAATTGGATGCTTTCAGTGTGTCTTTAGACTTGGTTAATCCACCGAAAAACGTTGATCGTCTCAACGTTCTGAGTCGATCTAGCCATGTCCGTCCGTCTGTCAGTCTATCTAAATCACGATAAAGGTATAGTAAGCGTATAGCAAGCCGCTTGAAATTTTGCACAAATACTTAATATTGATGTAGGTCGTTGGGGGTTGCAAATGGACCATATCGGTTCAGATTTAGATATTACTACCATATAAACCAATCTCCCGATTTGACTTCTTGAGCCCCGGGAAGCCGCAATTTGTATCCGATTTGACTGAAAATTTTACATGTCGTGTTTTGTTGTGACTTCCAATAGTTGTGCAAGGTAAGGTCCAAATCGGTATATAACCTGATATAGCTCCCATATAAACCAATCTGCCGATTTAACTTCTTTAACCCTTACATACTTACTTTACTTTAAATGACAATGACAGAATATTTTTTCCACTAGCCGAACATAGATTAGCTTTCCAAGCACCTCGATCTTCTGCGCTCATTCTAAAATCTCTGACACCAAGTTTCGAGGTGTCTCCCACCACTTGATTTTTCCATCGGGCTTTTGGTCTTCCCGATTTGTGTGTACCACCGTATTTGCCTTCAAAATACTTCTTTGCTGAAGCTTCTTCATCCATTCTGACAACATGACCTAGTCAACGCAGCCGTTGTATTTTAATGCGTGTAACTATGCTATCGTCGTCATACAGCTCGTGGTTCATACGTCGCCTATATTCTCCGTTAACGCAAACTGGTCCATATATTTTACGAAGAATCTTCCTCGAAATTCTCCAAGCACTGCCTCATCTGCTTTCACAAGTACCCATGCTTCAGAACCATATAACAGCACGGATAGTATCAGTGTCTTGTAAAGTGTAGTCTTCGTTTGTCGAGATGTGGCCTTGTTTCTAAACTGCTTACTTAGTCCAAAGTAGCATCTGTTTGCCAGTATTATTCTTCGCTTAATCTCAAAACAGGTGTCATTCGTTTCGGTTATGGCGGTGCCGAGGTAGATAAAGTTACTGACTATCTCAAAGTTGTGGTTCGCAACATTCTCCATTTTCTTTATCTGCTCGGTTGTGCAAGGTTTTTTGGGAATTGAAACCATAAGACGAAATGTTATCTCCATTTACTGCCAGACTCATTTTCACTGACTTTACGTTCTCTTTTGATTCATTCAAAGGCTGCAGTTACTACTTCCGGTAACCGACCTATGAAGTCGATATCGTCGGCATAGGCGAGTAGCATGTGCTGTCTTGTGATTAGTGTGCCATATCTATTCACATCTGCATCTCGTATAATCTTCTCCAGCAGGATATTAAAGAGATCACATGAGAGGCTGTCTCCTTGTCTGAAACCTCGTTTGGTATTAAATGGTTCGGAGAGATTCTTTCCTATTCTTACTGAGGAAACCGTATCAGCAAGTGTCATCCTGCAGAGTCTTATTAAATTTGCAGGGATACCAAACTCAGACATGGCTTGAAATACCTTTGAACGTAAAGGAGTACCGAAGGCGGCTTTGTAGTCAACAAAGAGATGGTAGGTGTTAATTTGTACTTCTCGGGTCTTTTCCATGATTTGGCGCAGTGTGAATATCTGGTCTAGGGTGGATTTACCTGGTCTAAAGCCGCATTGATAGGGCCCAAATATCTCATTGACTTTAGGTTTTAATCTTTTACACAGTACGCTCGAGAGTATTTTGTATCCGATGGGGAGGATACTTATTCCCTCTCTAGTTGGTACATTCCGTCTTGTCTCCTTTCTTGTATACGGGACATAGTATGCTGAAATTCCAGTCATCGGGTATGCGTTCTTCTAGCCAGATAAGCTGATGCATACGCCTTATCAGCGTGTCGCCTCCGGTCTTAAATAGTTCAGCGGGTAACACGTCGGCTCGTGCTGCCTTGTTGTTTTTTAGTCGGGTTACTGCTACTTGGACTTCATTCTGACATTCTGAAACATTCTATACGATCATCAGGGATTGGTTCTGCGGTATCCTGTTCGCCGCCAACATCGGACACTAGCAGTTGGGTAAAATGTTCTTTCCATATCCTCAGCATGTTGTCTGTGTCAGTTACCAGATTTCCTTCTTTGTCTCTGCAGGAGGATGTGCCTGCACCAAAGCCTTCGGTTTGGTATTTAATTCTTTGGTAGAATTTCCGGACTTCATTCTGACTCCTGCACATCTCAATTCGCTCGCACTCACGTCTTTCCATTTCCTTTTTCTTTCTGCGGAATAGACGTTTCTCCTCTCTCCTTTTCTTCCGATACCTCTCCTTCATCTGGCGCGTTGCTACGGATTGCAGGGTTGCTCTATACGCCGCATTCTTGGCTTCAGTAGCATCTCGACACTCTTGGTCGTACCATGGGTTTTTGGGAGGAGGCTTCCGGTACCCAAGTACGGATTTCGCAGCATTTTCCATGGAGTGGGCAATAGTTTACCACTGCGCCATTATATCATCGGAACAAGGAGTGCTTGTGATATGTTTTCCTTGGTTCCATAATGGAATGTTCATGGGCAAATTTGCATTTTGCATTTGCATGTTTAAACGACTCTTGTTCGTCTTGTTTTTGCGGTGCTAGCAAATGCACAAGGTTAAAATATCCTGTAGCCCAATCATAGTGTGGCTGTTGGTGTGCGATAATTTTTAGTACTTACTAGTCTGGTGCGCCAAAACGAAAGACTTAAGACACATACTCACTTGCAGCTATGTTGTGTACTGCTTGTAACGATAACTTTTTGTTTTTTTTTTTACAATGTCATAAATGACTTCCAAGGGTCAATTGCTACAATTCACATAGAATAACATGTCTCTGTATTACATTACAATCAATTTTATCATCCTCCATCTTTCTCATAAGTAATATATTTGATACGAGTATCTTCTTGTGGGCCTATGAAATGATAGCCTTTACAGACGCCGTTGTTACCTCTGTCGGTAATTATTGCCATTCGCAGTGAGAGGAAACAAAAATCCCCAAATGTCAACTTGAAATCATTCATCATTAAAAAGTCATCAGTCTCGAATGGACCAAAACAAAAGACGCCAAGGCATCGCATACAAAGGCATCATACTTCAAACTTCACGTAACAAATTCCTAAGCGAAACATAACAAACATTTATTGTGCCATCAATTCGCTCACTTGCCGTCGTCGATTCGTCAGCCATTGATGATGAGGGGATTAAGTCTTAAATCTTTTGTAAAGTGTCGTGCAACACAAACGACAAAGGCGATATGATGATAATGTGAGATTACGATCAAAAGACAAAGTGACCATTTGTTTGTTTTGTATAACTTCAGACAAAACTGGAGATATTATAGGCATCATATGGCTTGGTTATCTCCCTCTCTCTCTCTCTCCCACTTGCTCTTTAACTTTCTGTTTTGGGGTCCATTCATTTTTATTGAATAAAGTCATGATGCGCCACTCAAGTGGCGAGCTATGACCATTCAATTGATAACATGGCTGGGTTTGTATGTCCAGCCAAACAACAAACCTTCACCGCACATAGCAATGATGATGACTTAATTTTGAATTTTTTTTTTACATTACTTTCCTCTATCTTAAGGCTGTTGAGTAAAAGAAACAAAGTCATGGTTTTTTTTTGTTCATTTCCCCTTACCTTTTTATTTGGATGCACTCAACTACCAGAACCCTTTCTTTCTATGCTGACAAAACTGATTTATTCCCTATTGATGGCTATGGCATTTGAACCAGAATCTGGTTTGAGGAACAAAGAAACTATCACTGGATTGAATCTGTTTGTTCTTCGGTAGCACCATAATTACATGCTTTACAAATCGAGCCAAAGCGGAAAAAAACAATGGCCTTACAAAAGAACCAAGTCAACATTTGATTTGATTGCTATCATTTGGTTAATCTCCCGAAGCGATGAACAAGTGTTTTTCCACATTTGGTTTATAAACGAGACGAGATTTTATATGACCATGGGAATTTTTGTAAAAACTCAGTAGCTGGCAAACGTTGACGTTGGCGATAATTAAATTATTTTGATTTAATTACAGACAAAAACAGAAAACAAGAACTAGAGCAACAAATAGTTTCGAAATAGACTATGATTTATTATTGGCATTTAAATTTGAGTTATTTAGTTAGGGATTGAGTTACAATTCTTTCAAAAGAAGAAAGACGCTAGACTGAATAGTTTTCTGCATAAAACAAAGCTGGCGGTAAACACTTTCAATAGGGTCATTAAAAAACATTGCATACTTAAGTTTTTTTAACTTGCATTGGTAGCGTAGTGTATGGCGCTGAGATCCTGAGATATGTTACTGCAGATCTAAACTTCATCGTTTTAAGAGACATCGACATTTTAAGAGCATTACAGACGTATTAAAGTGGACTACAACTGAGATTCTGTAGGAAGTTCATACCAGTATGGTATCAAACCCAGCCGCACTAGCAGGATGGGATATATTAGCATTCTTCAACAATTGTACCAAATCGGGCTTAGAGTCCGTCTTACCGTCTGAAACCCCACCTTATGACCGCTGAGAGTCAAATCCTCCCCGGCATCGCTTTCGTATTATTTTGAGGTGGCTCCCATCTTGGTCGGACGAAGGTGTAAGGCTTTGTCCGTTTCATCGCTTGCGTTCGAGCTCCGATAGTTAAGATTTATTAGCATACTTCAACAATTGTACCAAATCGGGTTTAGAGTCGTCTTACCGCCTGAAACCCCACCTTATGACCGCTGAGAGGCAAATCCACCCTGGCATCGCCTTTGCATTATTTTGAGGTGGTTCTCATCTTGGTCGGACGAAGGTAAAAAGCTTAGTCCGTTCCATCGCTTGCGTCCAAGCTCCCATAGTTGAGATCACTAATGTATCGTCGAGATCAATTTTCTCCAGTTGCCAATACATCCGATCACTTTATCTATAACATTTTCTGCAGTTATTGACCATGTTTGGCCTTCAAGAGGCGCGCGTGGTTCCTCCCATCGTGAGCATTGAAAGAAAGTATGTTATCACGTCATCATTTTTATACCCACCACCATAGGATATGGGGTATATTCATTTAGTCATTCCGTTTGCAACACATCGAAATATGAATTTCCGACCCTACAAAAAATCGTTGTAAAATTCTAAGACGATTTAACGATATCCGAGTGTCTGTCCGTCCGTCCGTCAGTCTGTTGTAATCACTCTAGAGCCTTAAAAAATTGAGATATTGAGCTTAAATTTGGCACAGATACGTATTTTTAATGCACGCTGGTAAAGTTCTTGAACGAGCCTAATTGAACCATATTTGGATATAGCTGCTATATAGACCGAACTGCCGATAAAGGGTCTAATGGTCATAAAATCTTTATTTTTCATCCGATTTTGCTGAAATTTAAAACAGTGAGTAGCCTAAGGCTTTTCAACAACTGATCCAAATATGATTCAGATCGGACTATATCTAGATATAGCTGTCATATAGACCGATCTCCCGATAATGGGTCTGAAGCCCATAAAAGCTTTATTTATTAACCGATTTCGCTGAAATTTGAAACAGTGGGTTATTTTAAGCCTTCCCACTTCTGACGTAAATGTGGTTCAGATCGGACTATATCCAGATATAGCTGTCATATAGACCGATCTCCCGATAATGGGTCTGAAGCCCATAAAAGCTTTATTTATTACCCGATTTCGCTGAAATTTGAGACAGTGGGTAATTTTAAGCCTCCCGAAATCTGACGTAAATGTGATTCTGAACGGACTATATTTAGTTATAGCTGCCATATAGACCGATCTCCCGTTAAAGGGTCTGAAGGCCATCAAAGCTTTATTTTTTATCCGATTTGGCTGAAATTTGGAATAGTGCGGAGTTTTAAGCCTCCCAATATCCGATTCAAATATGGTACAGATCGGACTATATTTAGATACAGCTGTCATATAGACCGATCTCCCGATAACGGGTCTGAAGCCCATAAAAGCTCTATTTATTACCCGATTTCACTGAAATTTGAGACAGTAGGTTATTTTAAGCCTCCCGACATCTTACATTAATATGGATTAGATCGGTCTATATTTAGATATAGCTGCCATATAGATCGATCTGCCGATAAAGGGTCTGAAGACCATAAAAGCTTTATTTTCAACCGATTTTGCTAAAACTTGAAACAGGAGTTATTTTGGTTCAGATATATTTAGATATAGCAGCCATATCGACTGATCTGCCGATAAGGGGTCTGAAGCCAATAAAAGCTTTTTTTATATCGCGGATTTCGCTGAAATTTGAAACAGTGTGTAAGTTAAGATCTCCAAGCATCCGACCGAAATATGGTTCAGATCGGTTTATAATTGGATATATCTGCCAAGAAGACCAACATTTTGTTCTACAAAATTGAACCGTGACATATATATAAGACCACTCAAAGTCCGTACCGAATTTGGGTGCTTAAGTTATCTAATTTTCACCGGATTGTGACAAAATGGGGTTTACATATATACCCGAGGTGGTTGATCTCCAAAGAGTGGTATAATAAATAAAAGTCATTGT
This sequence comes from Stomoxys calcitrans, assembly GCF_963082655.1. Taxonomy (NCBI): domain Eukaryota; kingdom Metazoa; phylum Arthropoda; class Insecta; order Diptera; family Muscidae; genus Stomoxys; species Stomoxys calcitrans. The sequence goes on along the minus strand of NC_081556.1, from coordinate 92,498,579 downwards.
TCAATTTTGAATAACAAAATATTGATCTTTTTGGTAGCTATATCCAAATATAGACTGATCTGAACCATATATGACACAGATGTCGAAAATCCTAACATTAGTCACTGTATCAAATTTCAGCGAAATCAGATAATAAATTCGCCTTTTATGGGGCCAAGACTTTAAATCCAGAGATCGGTCTATATGGCAGCTATATCCAAACCTGACCGATTTGGGCCAAATTAAAGAGGGAGACCGAAGGGCATAACACAATTCACTGTCCCAAATTTCGACGAAATCGGACTATAAATGCGCTTTTTATGGAGCCAAGACTTTAAATAGAGAGATCGGTTTATATGACAGCTATATTCAAACCTGGACCGATCTGGGCCAAATTGAAAAAAAGTCGAAGGGCCTAGTCGAAGGGACAGTAAATACGCCTTTTAAGAGCCCAAAACCTTATATCGAGAGATCGGTCTATATGACAGCTATATTCAAACCAGGACCGATCCGGAACAAATTGAAGAAGGATGTCGAAGGACCTAAGATAACTTACTGTCCCAAATTTCGGCAACATCGGACAGTAAATACGCCTTCTATGGGCTCAAAACCTTAAATCGAGAGATCGGTCTATATGGCAGCTATATCCAAATCTGAACCGATCTGGGCCTGTATGTCGAGTGGCCTAATACAACTCATTGTCCCAAATTTTGCCAAAATCGGGCAATAAAAGCGCCTTTTATGGGCCCAAGATCTTAAATCCAGATATCGGTCTATATGGCAGCTATATCCAAATCTGGACCAATCGGGATCAAAAAGAAGAAGAATGGCGAGTGGTCTAACACAACTTACTGTTCCAAATTTCAGCAAAATCGGATAATAAATGTGGCTTTTGTGGTACCAAGACCTTAAATCGACAGATTGGTCTATATTTGAACTTAAACTGCCTATGGATAAAAAAAAATTCTCTGGAAAGTTTCAGCTCAATATCTCGCAAAAAGTATAATCATGAGATCGGTTTATATGGCAACTATATAAAGTTATAAACCGATTTAGATCATACATGGCATAGCTGCTGGAAGTCAAAATGTCAGCCAAAGTCAAGATCCAATGTTGATTTACATGGCAGCTATATCAAAACATGGACCGATATGGCCCACTAACAATCTCAACTGACCTACTCTAACAGGAAGTATTTCGGCAAAATTTCAAGCGCCTAGAGTTAGAATGTCAAGACGATCAAGAATATATATACATCGTTGGTTTTCAGATCAATATTTCGATATTTTACACATCGAATGGTCCAAAATTTTGCCTATATGAAGAAACATACGATAATCGATTGAAGCTAATAAACTTCGCAGTGGCATGGTAGTTAACAGCGCCAGTTTCCAACAAAGAAGGATTCCCACTGTCACATGGCTGTCACCAGATCAAAACATGAGAAACCAAATAGATGTGATGAGTGGAAGGCATTCAACCAGCGTGTTAGGTTAGGTTATGTTGAAAAGAGTGTGCGGATATTAATCCGCCCAATGCCACGATGGACATACACCTAACCCAGTAATCGGATTGTTTTGCGCTCTAAATACTAAAAAAGTAGCCTCGGAAAAGAAAATTTTAGTAAAGAATTCCGTGCTACTTACAAAATCCTCAATACCACTCTCCTAAGTTGGTTCATGTCTGGTATTGCGTCCTCACCTTGGTGCTAGTATCTGTTAGACAAGAAAGCCGGGCAATGATATAGGAAATGCTCCAACGCCTCATCATCTTCCCCGCATGCCCTACACATGCTATCACTTGCCGCTACGATTTTGCATCAGTGAGCTCGTAGTCCTATATGTCCCGTTATGATACCAAAAGCTATACTGACCTCCTTCTTACTTCCTCAATAATAGCCTCATCCTCTCACGATCCGGATCGCCCCATAGAATTTTAGCCGGCCTACCGAATGTTTCGCTGTTCAACAGTGTTGCGTTCGTCGCCCACGCCCTTAACTGCGGACTGCGTCGACCCTAAAGGCTTCGGGTTAACCATGTTTATTTACAAGCGTTCCGGTAGCCGAGTTGGTAGCGTGCTCGGATTACCAGTGCAGGGGTCATGGGTTCGATTACGGCCAGAAGCCTTGGTTTGTCGCTGCTGTGGTATCAGACTGGACTCAAAATTGTCTAAATGAGTCTCTAAGGGACTGCCACTCTTACTTAACCTAACCTAAGTTTATTGACGGCAGTCCTCTGGCCTGCACCGCCAAATCGTCTGCCCTATCGTTCCCGCTTACCCTGTTATGGCCCGGCACATAAACGATACGGATTTTGCCATCCTCAGAGAAGGCGTTAATCTCCTTCTTACACTGCATGACTGTTCGTGATCTCACCATCCTGGTTGTTATTGCCCTTATGGCTAGTTTACTGTCCGTAAAGATGTTCCAACTTGACGTCCTCTCTTTAGCACCACACCACCTCACGCATACCGTGATAGCCCGGATCTCCGACTGCAAGACCGTTTTATGATCAGACACTCTAAAACAGCTCTCAGTCCTTGTGTTCTCAATGTCAACCAACAGGCCCCCTCTGTCCTCTAGCTTTGATCTTTCCGTGTAACATGATATTCCAGATGCCAATACTAGGGATCCGTCATTCCAAGACTGTGCCGCTGGCAGCAGTGCCTCGTACTCGATCTCAAGTCTCATCAGAGGTATCCGATCGGAAACCTCTCCCCTTCCTTCCAGATTTCCTATCGTCACCTCGATTATACCGCGATGGGTATGAGCTGCTCCCATCCTCCCATCGCCTTAAGTCTCATAGCTGCAGTGGCTGCCTCATACTTAATCAGTATGACAATGGGTCGGATATCTAGAATAATTTTCAATGCCCTAGTGGGAGCCACCATGGTGCATAGGTTAGAAGGCCGCCTATTGTGCCAAACGCCCGGGTTCAAATCCTGCCGGCGAGAACACCTTAAAACATTTTTCAGCGGTGGTTATCCCCTCACCAAATGTTGGCGACATTTGTGAGTATTTCAGCCATGTACAACTTCTCAACTAAAAGGTGCCACTTTTCAGTGACACGCCGTACGGACTCGGCATAAAACAGGAAGTCCCCTTATCATTGAGCTTAAATTTACACTTAATTGATATTGTGAGAAGTTAATTTCTCCCTAATTTGTTCCGCAATGGGATGTTTGGGAAACACTAAAGCACACACACACTAAAGTGGGTGTGGTCCTCATCGGTCCGCCTATGCCAAGGTTACATGTCCTCTGAATCTATTTTATTAGCCTTATGTTGCACTTATTCTCCATAGCATTCTACCAAACTTATGAGGCGTAAGTAAGTATTAGTCCAATCACGCTCCTGTAAAGCCATTGGACTATCCTCGGATTCAGTCCCCATTTCGAGCCTACATAATGCCTAACATCAGTACGCACCTGAATGTGGCACTTCCAATTCTGTTCCGTGTCCACCCGATATTGGTCTAAGGATTTAATCAGTGTGTCGGTCCGATGCATACCGCCAGTGTGTTCCTTTTGACATCGAAGGATTCTTCTATTTAATGCGTAACCATGGGCAGTGCAGTATCCACCATTGACATATGTATCATGTTTGTATTTGAGCAGTTCGCTGGATGTCGTACTCTTGAGACCTCTGGGTCTAGCACAGTCATATGCCATATGCAAGACCTTTTCGGTTCTGCTGCATGTCTGGTTCGGATCCTTACCCCTTAGAAGTATTATAACATCATCTGCGTAGCAGACGGGTTCAAATCCCTTCTCAGTCAGCATTCGTAATAGGTTATTTATGGTGGTCACCCATAGGAGTGACGATAAAATAACCCCCTCTTTCGTAGCTTGTTCCTCTCCCTTATATTTATGTTATGGGACCCAGAATTTATCCACCTGCTCCTTAGCATATGGTTTATCCAGTCAGTAAGGACCGGGTCCACCCGATACTGGTCTAAGGATTGGATCAGTGTGTCGGTCTGCACATTGTTAAAAGCTCCCTCGATGTCAAGGCATACCGCCAGGGTGTACGTTTTGGCATAGAAGGATGGTTCTATTTTATGCACAACTCGTGCAGTGCAGCCTCCACCGACCTTCCCTTGACATAGGCATGCTGTTTGTATTTGAGCAGTTCGCTGAATGTCCTACTCTTCATCATGGTGTTCACAATACGTTCAATGGTTGTGAGTAGAAAGGACGTAAGGCTTATAGGTCTGTAGGCCTTTGGTGTCGCATAACTTGGCTTGGTTAATGACAATGTCTCAGATCAAAAGTAACTCAAACTTTTACTTGTCATTCAGACTAAAGTACCATTCTGATATTAGAAAATGTATGGTCCTACAACGCAAAAGTCAAAAATGTCTCAACGCACATCCATAGACCATATAATAATGATGAATGATTTGGAAAATTTGAAAATAATTGTTTTGTCACTATTTCTCATGACTGCACATGCGCAACCAAACGCACATCCGGTTCCTACCGTTTGCTTGTTTATTTTGCTTCTCCTAGCCTCTTCCAAGAGACTCTTCAAAGCAAGTTAAAATGTCAACCAAACGCTCAACCATTGAGGCTTCCCGAAACCACATAGAGGGGGAGAAAACGCATCCCCATCGAAATAGAGGTGTTATTATAAATGAAAACAAAACAAAACAAAAAAACAGAGACAAATGTCAAAACGTTCCATCGAAAAAAAGTAAGGTGACGGAAAACTAATATCGTTATGCCTGTGTTAGCCTGTAAATAAACTTGTACCTCCACTTAAAAAAACATATAAGAAATGAATAGATTCCATAAAGCCACTCACCCAGCACATGTATGAATGAACAACATTACGGGCCAGAGGAAAACAAACAAGAAATGAAATTTTTATATTCAAATATGCCACTTGCTCAACGCGTTTGCCGAAAATTTAGTTGTGTCACATTAAAAAGCAATTATCACCTTAAATTACTTGAGTGGGGGCAAAAAAAAAAAAGCGTCAAAACGATACAGTCCAATGCAAAAGCCTCTAAATTTATGTTTCTTTTTTTACTTTTTGATTTATATATAATTACTCTCGCTTGCTTTGATGGGATTACGCTCTACTGCATAGAAGTTTTAATTTGGAAAAAAAGGCGGCATGCTAAAGTCATAAATATAGAAATCCTAATAATCATCAAATAAAATAAATTTATTTTTAAATTTTAACAGGGGACATTAGCGATTGTATTTTCTCTTCATAGAATAAAAATAAGTAAAAAGGCGTTAAGTTCGCCCGGGCCGAACTTTGGATACCCACCACCTCGGTTATATATAAAAACCACCTTTCTTCAAAATCCGTTGAAAATTGCATACCTTTTGTCCCATGGGAGTTATATCGAAATATGATCCGATTTGGACCAAATACTAATAAGTAAAAGTCATTGTTCAATTGTGTAAAACAAAATATTAGGCTTTTTAGTAGCTATATCCAAAAATAAACCGATCTGAACCATATACAACATGGATGTCGAAAAGCCTTACATAAGTCAATTTGTCAAATTTCAGTTAAATCGGATTATAAATGCGCCCTTTTGGGTTCCAAGTCTTTCAATCGAGATATCGGTCTATATGGGAGGGGGTTAACTTAACTCGGACAATAAATGCACCTTTTATGGCCCCAAAACCTAAAACCGAGAGATCGGTCTATATGGCAGCTATATCCAAATCTGGACCGATCTGAGTGAAATTGAAGAAGGATGTTGAAGGGTCCAACACAACTCACTGTCCCAAATTGCGGCGACATCGGACAATAAATGCGCTTCTTATGGGCCCAAAACCTTAAACCGAGAGATCGGTCTATATGACAGCTATATCCAAATCTGGACCGATCTGAGCCAAATTGACGAAGGATATCGACAGGCCCAACACAACTCACTGTCCCAAATTTCAGCAAAATCGGATAATAAATGTGGCTTTTATGGGCCAAAGACTCTAAATCGGAGGATCGGTCTATATGGCAGCTATAACCAAATCTGGACCGATCCGGTGCAAATTAACGAAGGATGTCGACAGGCCTAACACAACTCACTGTCCCAAATTCCAGCAAAATCGGATAATAATTGTGGCTTTTATGGGCTTAAGACTCAAAATCGGATGATCGGTCTATATGGCAGCTATATCTAAATCTGGATCGATCTGAGCCAAATTGACGAAGGATGTCGAAAGGCCTAACGCAACTCACTGTTACAAATTTCAGCAAAATCGAATAAAAAATGTGATTTTTATGGGCCTAAGACTCTAAATCGGAGGATCGGTCTATATGGCAGCTATAACCAAATCTGGACCGATCCGGTGCAAATTAACGAAGGATGTCGATAGGCCTAACACAACTCACTGTCCCAAATTTCAGCAAAAACGGATAATAAATGTGGCTTTTATGGGCTTAAGAGCCAAAATCGGATGATCGGTCTATATGGCAGCTATATCCACATCCGATCCTATCAGGGCCAAATTGAAGAAATATGTCGAAGGGCCTAAGACAACTCACTGTCCCAAATATCGGCAACATCGGACAATAAATGCGTCTTTTATGACCCCAAAACCTAAGACCGAGAGATCGGTCTATATGGCAGCTATATCCAAATCTGGACCGATCTGTGCCATAATGCAGAAGAATGTCAAAGGGCTTAACTTAACTCACTGTCCCAAATTTCGGCGACATCGGAGAATAAATACGCCTTTTATGGGCCCAAAACCTTAAATCGAGGGATCGGTCTATATGGCAGCTATATCCAAATCTGATCCGATCAGGGCCAAATTGAAGAAAGATGTCGAAGGGCTTAAGACAACTTACTGCCTTAAATTTTAGCAACATCGGATAATAAATGTGGCTTTTATGGGCCCAAAACCTTAGATCGCGGGATCGGTCTATATGACAGCTATATCTAAGTCTAATCCGATCAGGGAGAAAGATGTCAAAGGGCCTAAGACAACTCACTGCCCCAAATTTTTGCCAAATCGGATAATAAATGTGGCTTTAAGGTACTAAGACCCTAAATCGGAGGATCGGTATATATGGCAGCTATAACCAAATATGGACCGATCCGGTGCCTATGAACGCAGGATGTCGAAAACTCACTGTCCCAAATTTCAGCAAATCGGATAATAAATGTGGCTTTATGGTACTAAGACCCTAAATCGGAGGATCGGTATATATGGCAGCTATAACCAAATATGGACCGATCCGGTGCCTATGAACGCAGGATGTCGAAAACTCACTGTCCCAAATTTCAGCAAATCGAATAATAAATGTGGCTTTTATGGGCCTAAAACCCTAAATCGGAGGATCGGTCTATATGGGGGCAATATGAAGATATAGTCCGATATAGCCCATCTTCGAACTTAACCTGTTCATTTACAAAAAAAAGAGTCTGTGCAAAGTTTCAGCTCACTATCTCTATTTTTTGAAGACTGTAGCGTGATTTCAACACACAGACGGACAGACGGACGGACATGTCTAGATCGTCTTAGATTTTTACGCTGATCAAGAATATATATACTTTATAGGGTTGGAAATGGATATTTCGATGTATTGCAAACGCAGTGACAAAATTAATAATAAGTTTAAATTAAGATAGAAAGAAGTAAGATAGTGCTAAGTTCGACCGGGTCGAATCTTACATACCCTTCACCATGGATCGTATTTATCGAGTTCTATGCGCGGTATCTCTTTTAATGCAAACAAAGAATATTGAATAAGAACTGTTATGCTATTGGAGCTATATCAAGTTATAGTCTGATTTGGACCATAATTGAATGCTGAATATGACGCCTTGTAGGGGCTCAAGAAGCAAAATCGGGAGAGAGGTTTTTATGGGACCTGTATCAAGCTATTGATCGAGTCACACCAAATCGGAAGAGAATTGCGGCCTCTTGAGGCTCAAGAAGTCAAGATCCTCGATCGGTTTATATGGCAGCTATATTAGGTTATGTACCGATTTGGGCCATACTTTGCACAGTTATAACAAAACACCTCATGCAAAATTTCAGCCAAATCGGATAAGAATTGCGCGATCGATTGGCTCAAGGAGGCAAGATCCAAGATCGGTTTATATAACGGTTATACCAGGTTATGAACCGATTTGAATCATACTTAACACAGTAGTTGGAAGTGATACTAAAACACTACGTGCAAAATTTCAATCAAATCGGATGAGAATTGCGCCCTCTAGAGGCTCAAGAAGTCAAGACCCAAGATCGCTTTATGTGGGACCTATATCAGAACATAAACCGATTTGGCCCATTTACAATACCAACCGACCTACACTAATAAAAAGTATTTGTGCTAAATTTCAAGCGGCTAGCCTTCGAAAGTTAGCGTGATTTCGACAGACTGACGGACGGACATGGCTAGATCGACTTAAAATCACATGACGATCAAGAATATATATAGTGTATGGGGTCTCAGTCGCATATTTCGAGGTGTAACAAACAGAATGACGAAATTAGTATACCCGCATCCCATGGTGGAGGGTATAAAAATGGAGATATAGGTATAAAATGGAGATAGATACAAGCTGCCTACAGCGGCACCTGTCTCCTTGGGAGGAGAGAATGATCTATTTTCAGAAAATATCTGGCTGTTTTGCTGGACAGGAAATTGAACTTCAAATCAAACTTTTTGGAAAGGGCAGCTCTTGCCCCATAAACCTGCACGAGAGGCATTGGCTAAAGTTAAGGGTTTTAACCTCTTAACATGCACTGGGTATGTAATGCATTTATCAGGGTTATGGTGGACGACGCTTCAAAAGTTCATCTACTGTGTAATACTTCATACAATACTTCAATACTTTCATTTAAATGTTGTCTTTAGCAGAAAATTTCATTGAGATTTTTTGTTTAGAGCACATTTCATTGAAATTTTGATCTTGCCCATTATCTGCAGTGGTTGGTGTGCGCCCACTTAGAACTAGAACCGTTCTGTTGTAATTGGATTGGTGAGGGTGTTGTTGTTGTAGCCACATTTTCATCTCGAGATGGCGACCCTCGTCAAGCTCCTGTTGATGAGCAGAGTCGTTTCGGTTCAAACGACCGATCGCCGCGGGAACCGTGTGGCCATTAGTTATATAAAGGCGCCAATAATTGGCTTTGTCATATCGAGCACTCAGTGTATGTGCAAGAGCCGGTGCCATCCGGTCACTCACTGAGACTCTCCACACGATACCGCTGATTGTCCACTATCCGCAACCTGCGGACGCGGCCGGTAGTTCGCAGCTGAGCTTCTCGTGGTAGGAATGAACACCACACAAAATGGAGCTCAATGTTGCAGTCTGCGTGGTACTCACAGCCATTCCGTACCGTGGTGAGGTGTTGTCGGATAGCATCTCTAAACTTCCAAATCATGCTTTTGTTATGTCGCAAAGAACTTCCAGCTCAGTGAGTTGGAAATTAGGGTGATCTCACCAATGGCAGCCCAGGAGATAATCCCACAATAATCTCTAACTTTGAGTATCTCGGTATCTTAGTGCAGATGGTCGATGTTAGTTATCCGTCAGTGATGGTCTTTACGGCTTCATTTTAACGGGATTGCAGGTTTCTGCACTGTATATTGATCGCTCTTGCTGCCACGTCAGCGCTGCGTATTTTACTACTGGTCTGCCAATCACTTTAAGAGTGGTTAAATATGTTTCTTTGACTATTCCATAAGAGCAGCTTGCCAAAGATTTGAAGTTTTTTGTTTCTGTATCATGCCTTATCGCAAATTACTGCATCATGGGCTGACAACGAGACGAGGCAGTCTAAGGGTCAACCCTAGGATCATCACTTGATTTTCTGCTTGAATTTTTTGCCCATCGACTTTGATTTTAAGCTCCTTTGAGACTTTTCCGCCAAAGACGCTGATGATTTCGTAGGGGAACTTCAATGTTTCCGACTGATGAAAAATTCAATTACGTCCTGCAGATTACTATTTATCTGTTCGTACAGCTCATGGATGTTCTTCGCTTTCGCCAGAATAGAGCAGTCATCCGCGTATGATATAATCCCCACGCTAGTAGGGGGTTGAAGGAAGCTTAACGGGGTAGAGGTTAAAGAAGATTAGGGAAGGAACATCTCACCACTCCCCTGGGAACTCCCAGTTTAACTCTAATGGGCTTCGACTTCCAACTTCCAGAATCTACGTATGACTGTCGACCTCATACCTCTTCGTCAAGTTCGGAAAATCAGACCCTATGAAGACATTGAAGAATGCAGTGTGTTTTGGATCTATCAAATGCCTTTTGTAGGTCAAGGGCCATAAGAACAGGTGGATCAGGTAGATATGTGTGCTTATTGCAGAAAGTGCAGTTGTTGTGTTGTGCATCTTTCGGAATCTATGCTGATAGTCTTTTGGGAATATGGATGAATTCCAGCTGGGTAAGAATAATGTCTGTGGCTTTCTGGTTTAGCACCGACTGGAAACTTCCTTGTTTTCCTTAGAATGCTTCCTTTCGACATGTCTCTCATTGGGTACTTCACAAATATTCTGGCAAAATGGCTTGCATACCGTCTCGAGTGCGTTATCTGTTGTCCGAGTGGTTAAGAGATTTTACCATCGATCACAGTTTACTGACATCTGAGCTTTGTTTCAGCTTCCGACAACAGTTCGCCATTTCGTTATTGACCCGTTTTGGCCTATAGTAATGACAAGCTCCCATAAACCTAGTCGATGTGTCGTCATTTCTACAAGTACTGCGGGGACCACAGTCCATGATAAGAATGAATGTCTCATGGTTGTAATTGAAGAACACTGACAAGCTTTGCCCAGGTGTTACAAGCGAAATGACTAGTTTATCGTATCGCGGAGGCCACTGTAGCACAGAGGTTAGCATGTACAACTATGACGTTATACTCCTGGGTTCAAATCCCAGAAAATATCAGATCAGAAAATATTTTCAGCGGTGGTTATCCCCATTAATGCAGGCGCCATTTATGGGGTACTATGCCATGCTAAAACTTCTCCCCCAATAGTAATGCACTGAGGCATGTCGTTCGGTCTCGGCTAAAAAAGAAGGTCCCTCACAATTGAGCTTAAATTGGGATCGGACAGCATTAAATGAGAAGTTTGCCCCTGTTCCTTAATAAAATCTTCATGGGAAAATTTGTAGTATATCACCCATCCCATCTAGGTGGATGTAACAAAAGCTTAAAAAATTCAAAAAACCACTTAGAACTTCAAGACTTCATCATAAAGACAACAAGGACAGCATAGGATATCCTGAAATCAAGCAAAAGGTTACTTTAGACCATGTGTGCCATTTGTTATGGTAAAACTTTAATGTCGCTTAAAAAACAAATAAAATGCCTGCAATTATTTGTCGCTAACTTCAACAAATTTCCACAGACTTCAACCCAGCAAATGATTAAGCATTTTATGCATGTGTAAGCATTTTCTTTTTACCAACATTTCATGCGTGAGCACAATACGTGTATGGTGTGCTGTGTGGAGGAGGAAACTTCTCCAATTAACTTGTTGCTTTCGAAAATTGGGAAAAATGCCAACAAACCTCAACCCCCAACCTTTAAACTGAAAAAGTGACTAATTTATTTTAAATTATGTTGTATCGTATCATTAAAACAACATAGCATATGTGTTAGATAGAAACAAATATAATATACAGCAAATATATTTAAGGGAATATGGGTATTTCCACATGGGATGAAATCCTGGCCAGAACAACAAAAACTTTTTCGGCAGTGATTAATCCCTCACTAAGGTGCCCCTGTCGCCGAGTACCAACTCGGTAGCGTGCTCGGATTGCCAGTGTGAGGGTCGTGGGTTCGATTCGCACCATAGGCCTTGGTCTGTCGCTACTTTGGTATAAATATGGACTTAAAAATTGAGTCTAAGTGAGTCTGTAAAGGACTGCTACACTTACATAATATGACCCTTCACTAATGCTGGAGCCATTTGTGAGGCCTTCAGCAATTTCTCAATGAAGATGTGTCATTCGGAGGTCACGGTGGTGAAGAGATAAGCATGACCACATATGACGCCGAACGCGAGGGTTCAAATATCGGCGTGAACATTAGAAAACTTTTCAGCGGTGGTTATCCCCTTACTAATGGTGGCTACATTTGTAAGGAGGCCCCTTTTCATTGAGCTTAAAACTTTAACTAAACTGCACTCATTGGTATGCGAGAAGTATCTCCTGTTCCTTAATTGAATGTTCCAGACAAATTTAACATTTAACCTCTAAAGCCTACTACTGAGATCATTCGCTCGAAAATTGTCTACTAATTGATTGCGAAATGTGCCGCATTTCATTAGACGACGTAACACAAACAAAAGTCATACAACAATACACAAAAGAAGCAACTGCATTGGAACAAATTAATGTCACAAACAATCCTCTTTGCAATTGAAATGAAATTTATAATGATGCAGCCACATGTCGCTCCTATTTCGCTCATATAACTCTATACCACTTCTAGGGAATTTGGTCGCATTTACTTTGTCACCATTTTTTCTTAAGTCCATTTTGACAGTTGTTCGGGAGAAAAGTCGAACTCAGTACTAGCTCTACTCGTATCTAAGCGGGCCGTAGGATATAGATGGGATCTGAGTCCATAGATAGTCAACTGGCCTTATAGAAAACTAAAACCCAACCAAATAAAATTGCAAATTTTGCCAATGAACATTACACTAAGGAGCAGGGGCAAACTTCTCCAATATCAATGAGTGTAGCCCGATTCAAGTTTAAGCTCAATGATAAGGGGCCTCCTTTTTATTGCCGCGACCGATCGGCGTGCCGCAGTGCGACACCTCTTCAGAGAGAAGTTTTACATGGCATAGTACCTTACAAATGTTGCCAGCCAGGTCTCGATGGTCTCGCAAGGATTCGAACCCAGGCGTTCAACGTCATGGGCGTTACAACAGGCTCAGAGAACGTTCAGAATCACGCCTATAAGAGAATTGGAGACAATTACTGATATAGATGTTTAAAAATGAAGTAAAAATATAAAGCAGCTGCAACGGGGAAGTGGATGGAATAAAGGATCAGGTCATACCATCTTTGGATAATCGAGGCGACGAAAGGAAACCTGACTATGTTGGAAACAAAGTTCTTCTTCCTGCTGCCTTACCATAAAAAGGTCCTGCAGGCATTAAGAAATGCGTGAGGTCGTACAGAGTCAATTCAAAGATGTCTTTACGGATGGTAAGTTAGCCATTAGGGTTATAACAACAAGAACGGTAGGTTAGAATGAGAGAGCAGACGACTTTGCCTGAAGGTGGACCTCTGTCGAAAAATTACTGTCGGCGAGTGCGAAGACTTTTAAGAAGACAGTCAAATTAAATGAAATAAGTGAAGGGCACGCATTTAACACAGTAAAGCAGACATGAGCTCAGAAGGAAGGAAGACAAGAAAAAGCGTTCTGTGGGGTCGGGCCGAATCTTACATTATTGCGCCCTCTAGAGGCTCCAGTTATACTTCATAGGTCTCTGGAGGGCGCAATTCGAGAGCTACATCAGGTTTTGAACCGATTGGGACCATACTCGGCGCATGTATTAAATGTCATAGTACAAAATTTCATCCAAATCAGATAAGAATAGTGCTCTCTAGAGGCTCAAGAAGTATATTAGGGAGATGGGTTTTTATGGGAACTATATCAAACTTAAGACCCATTCAGTCCATACTTAGCACATCTGGTGAAAGTCATAGGGAAAGTCATTGTGCAAAATTTCAAATCGGATAAGAATTGCGCCCTTTAGGGGCATAAGAGAATATTCGGGAGATAGGTTTATATGGAAGCTGTATCTGAACATGGACCGATTTTGCCCATTTACAGCTCCAGCCGACTCACACTTATAGGAAGTATTTTTGCAAAATTTCATGTATTTTCGACAGACGGACGAACATGGCTAGATCGACTTAAAATGTTCTGACGATCAAGAATATGTATACTTTATGGGGTCTAAGACGAATATTTCGAGGTGTTACAAACGGAATGACGATATTAGTATACCACCATCCTATGGCGGAGGATATAAAAATAAGTAGGTTAGGTTAGGTTGAAAAGAGGGTGCGGATATTAATCCGCCTCATGACGCTATGGATATACATCTAAGTCAGTAATCGTCTTGTTGTGCGCCCTAAATACTAAAAAAGTAACCTCCGCAAAGAAAATCTTAGTAAGAAATTCCGTGCTACTTAGAAAATCCTTAATTGTTTTCCATGTCACGCCTCTAAGTTGATTCATATCTGGTATTGTGTTCCCACTTATGTGCTGGTATCTGTTACACAAGAAAGCTGGGCAATGACATGGGAAATGCTCCAATATCTCATCATCTTCCCCGCATGCCCTAAACATGCTATCACTTACCGCACTGATTTTGCATAAGTGAGCTAGTAGTCCTATGTCTCCCGTTATGATACCGAATGCTATACTGACCTCCTTCTTACTTCCTTTCAGTACCAGACTCGTCTTCTCACGATCTGGACCTTCCCATTGGATTTTCGCCGAACATTTCGCTGTTCAAGAGGGTTACACCAAGTACTCGGGCCTTCACTGCCAAATCGTCTGCCCTTTCATTTTCCCTTACTCCGTTATGGCCCGGCACCCAAACGATGCGGATCGTGTCATCCTTAGAGAAGATGTTAATTTCCTTCTTACATTCTTAGACTGTTCATGATCTTACCGTCCTGGTTGTTTTTACACTGATGGACTGTTTACTGTCCGTAAATATCTTCATAATCGATACCACCTCGCGCATTCCGTAATCGCTCGGATCTTCGCCTGCAGAACCGTATTATGGTCAGGCAATCTAAAAGAGATCTCGATCCCTGGCCGTGTTATTCCAAACCTAATGTAGCGATGGTCAGAGAAAGAGTGTTCCATGGAGACCACCCAATCCTGAACCTCATCGATTAGGTTATCCGAACATATCGTCATATCTAATACCTCCTCCTTAATCCTATTTACAAATTAAGCGGTGTTACCAATATTAAGTCGCTAGTATTCAAGAACTCTGCCAGGGCTTGGCCCCGCTTATTAATGTTGGTACTACCCCACGAAATGTGGTGAGAGTTCGCATTCCTGTCTGTTTTACTTTCCTCACCAGCCGTTGCAGCTCCGACGTGGGTGGCGGTGTCGGAGTCATTGGTCCTCCAGTAAATGGGCAGGTGATGATCTCATCGTCTGCTCCCTGCTCTTTGACTTTCCTGTCACTTCACTGCCTGATGTCATCGTTTTAGGTTCTTTACCTAGTCTAGTCTTCCAACTCTTTATAAAGTCGGTAATGTTTCAATCGTCGGGTCCCTGTTCGTTAGGCTGTATTGGGATTCCATTCCCTGTACTGCCTGATGTTTCAATACTAGGATCTTTGCCTATTTTAGACTTCCAAATCTGAAGTAAATAGGCTTCTTGGGAGTAGGTGAGTAGATACGATCATCGGCTCCCTGTTCGTTGGGTTGCATTGAGATTCCTGTCGCTGCGCTGCCTAATGTTTAAATATTAGGATCTTTAACTATCCCAGTATTCCGAATATTGAAGTCGGTGATGGGTCCGTCGTCGGGTTCCTGTTTGTTAGGCTCTATGGGGTCTCTCGCTACTGCACCACCTGATATTTTAGTATTAGGATCATTGCTTCTTCTAGTCTTTCCAATATTGGGAGAGGCCGTGCTTGTCTCGATGTCGGCGCCTCATCATTTATATGGGTGAACACTCTACAGAGTTCCACACATGTTCGAAAATCCGATCGTTAACCAGATCGTCCACTTGGAACCGATGATCTGGTGAAATCCTACCGGATGCTCGGTTGATATTGATGACTGCATAAGTCAGCTCATCTCTGTCGTGCTTTCTTGCCACTCTGGCGTAAGAAGGCGGCTCCTTACCATTCTCAACGACCATCTTCCCTGTCGGTGATGACTGTGGCCTCAGTTTGGAAGTCACAGTCCTCCATGAAGACTCAGAGGCCATGCGCGCTTCCTTCGTTCCTGTTCCGACTTTGTCTACCTCCGCAGGACACTGGCTGGAGTCTCCATTGCGGGATGGCTGGCTTGGTTTTCCCAAAGTACTTGAAAGCGAGAAGCTCTTTTTCTTCTTTAGCATTTGAGCAGTATTATGCTATTCGGCAGATCTGATTCCTTATCCAGCTTCCGTAAAAGTGCTTGGAATGTCAGTTTTATCCATTAAGCATCCTCCACTTTCGCCCGATTTCGCTGCCGGTACATACTCCTCTGTTTCCTTCATCGTGTCCGTGGTCGCTTTCTAGGTCTGCTTGTAAGCTTAGCATCTCTGGATTCGGCTGCGATGACTGTTTCATTGACGCTGTCACTGTCTGAATCCGAGTCGGAAACACCACTTTTTCTTTAAAGCTGGGGATAAACCTCTAGTTTATCCGTCTCTTCCTCATTTGTTAGTCTAACGACTGCTTGTGGGATTGAAGCACTACTCTCGACTAAATTTGTCAAGGCACCCACATCTATAGGAGGGAAGGACAATATGCTACGGTCTGATGAAACCACCGCAGCTGTTGGATCTTTGGAATCCATTTTGAGCCTGCTCCAAAAAGCCTACAATTTTTTGTAATAGGTAGTACCAATTCTGGGATACGGAAATTTTTTTTTAAGAACGAAATGACAACTCGTCATCTCCACTCAGCGGCTACTTAAGTAGGGCGTTACCGACAACAGCCTATAAGAGTTAATTGAACTTTAGGATTATATAAAAGCTACATCTAATTCTAAAGGGAATTTCCCAAGAAATGTCAACAGTCATTAGAAAATGGTTTTTGCCAAATTTAATGCCAAATTACTAGATTACAGCAGAATTATTCAAAATCGGGTGAACATATAAATGGAATATATATCTAAATCGGAACCGATTTCGACCAAAATCCGTAAACATAGCTAAAGTCATAGAAGAAGACATTGCGCAAAATTTTAAAATCGGTTGATAAATGCTCGGACAAAGGCTATATAAGTGAAAATCGGGCGATATTAGGGAGTTATGTCTGAATCTGAACCTATTTCAATGAAATTCACCAGTAATTTCGAGAGTCAAGGAAAATTCTTCATGAAGAATTTTATGAGAATCCCTTAAAGGTCATAGAAAATAAGTGAAAATCAGGCGATATTAGGGAGCTATCTGAACCTATTTCAATGAAATTCACCAGTAAACTCAAGAGTCAAAGAAAATTCTTCATGAAAAATTTTATGAGAATTCCTTTAAAGGTCATAGAATATGCTCCGACAAAGGCTATACAAGTAAAAATCGGGTGATATTAGGGAACTATGTCTGAATTTGCCAGTAATCTCAAAGTTATAAGCAAATTCTTCGTGCCGAATTTTATGAGATTGAGAACAAATGACCAAATTACTGCAATACTAGTCCAGATCGGATGAAAATATATTGGGTCTATATCTTTATTTGAACTGATTTCTTTAATTTTCAATAGTAGTCGTCTCTAGCTCATAAATGAAGAGTGTGCTAAATTTCAAGATGATCGGAAGGAATTTGCGATCACTATTTACTACAAAATTTCCCAAAAACATTCCATTAAGGAACAGGGTGATACTTTTCTCACAACAATCAGAGCAGTCCGATTAAAGTTTAAGCTCAGTGATAAGGGGTCTCCTTTATTATGCCGAGTCCGAACGGAGTGCTGTATGGCGGCACCACTTGGTAGGGAAGATTTCACATGGCAGCATAGCTCACAAATATAGCCAGCCTTAGTAAAGGAATAACAACCACTGAAAATTTTACTGATGTTCACGCCGGGATTGAACCCAGGTGTTAGGCATCATAGGCACCATTGTTTGCTGATCTATTACTCTGCTTTGGATAGCATGTTATACTCTTTTTCCCTCAATGTTGATTATCATGGAGTGACCCATATGTTTTTCTATATATATTGTATTGTACATTAAATTTAAAGCTTTAGTAGTGGTTGCGTCAAAACTCTAACATCCAGTTTAGTAGGAAAATAGATGACGGTGTTTAATTTAGCATTTGATTATTTTGATTTGTTCACGTTTAGATTTCTGGTAGATTGCTCCCGGTTGGCTGGTTGGTTGACTGATTGACGAACTGGTAGACTGGCTTTTGTTTTCATGTCATTTCACGAGTATTTTGTGTAAAGCTCACATTCAAATGTGTGACAGTTAAAAAACCATTTCCGTTTTCCAGTTTTTTTTTTGTCTTCTTTAGTTTCGTTTATTTTCATTGGTTTGTCTCATAATGTGGTGTAGGTAATTTCAACAGGTACGAGTGTACAGGTATGCCACAGGCAGAGTGGACAGACAGCCATGTGTAAAATATGGGATTATTTGCTATTATTTAGTGGCTTGTTGTTGTAGTTGTTGTTGGTTTTATTGCTGTATATTGTTTTGATATTCTTGAGTTGAGTAACGACTTGGCAGCAGTGACTTTTCTATGATTTTCCATTAGTCACCTGTTGTGGTGTTTGGTTGTTTTTTCTTCCATTTCCATTTTGAGGCTTTGTTGCATCAACCTCGTTGTTTGCCTAACATTTCGGCCTTTTAGCCCCCTGTTGATTTGAAATTGTAGAGGCTTGTTTCCACTTTGGGCCATTATAATTTTTTGTTTGTTTGTGCTGTGGTAGTTTTTGTTGCTGCTGGTAGTGCTTGTTAAATATTTGTACAATTTAATTATTGTCATTGGCTGTCAGGTTGCTGCAGGGTTTAGTTTTTGTCAAATGTTTGTTGACTCTGTGTGTTTTTGATTTTTTGTTGGTTTCTATTGGGCTTTGTTTTTGTTTAGAGTGTGGAAAAAAGAGTTGTCCAAACACTTAACAAGTTTTTTGCTCTGTTGTTTTTATTTTTGTCACTGTATTCATTTTCCATCCTTTTTTTTCGAGTTGCCATTGTTTTCCGTTTCTTGTGCTGTTTTGGACTTGTCATAACATTTTGTGGCGGAAAATGATTTGGAAAATCGCTGTTATGTATGTCAAATTTCAAGGGTTTATGATTTAAGGGAGCGACATAATAAAAGGGTTAATGAAAGCTGACTCATGAACATCCCATTAAGGAACAGGGGAAAACTTCTTATAATACCAATGAATGCTGTCCGATTCAAAGTTTAAGCTCAATGATAAGGGGCCTCCGTTTTATAGCCGATTTTTACATGGCTGCCATACCATTTGTATACCCTACACCACTACTGTGGTACAGATTATTATAACGTAGTGCATTTTTTTGTAACACCCAGGCGGAAGAGAGATAAACCCATTGATAAGAATATCGATCGACTCAGAATCACTTTCTGATTCGATTTAGCTATGTCCGTCTGTCTGTCTATCCGTCTGTCCATGTTAATTTGGGTACAAACTACAGGTCGCAATTTTCATCCGATCGTCTTCAAATTCAGTATGGGCATGTTTTTCCGCCTAGAGACGAAGCCTATTGAAATTGGAAAAAGTCGGTTCAGATTTGGATATAGCTCCCATATATATGTTCGTCCGATTTGCAATAATAATGCAATAAAATGGTCATTTGTTAACCGATTCGCTCAAAATTTGGCAGAAATGATTTTCTTATGACTCCCGACATTACAGGTGAATTTCATAGAAATCGGTTCAGATTTGGATATAGCTCCCATCTATATGTTCGTCCGATTTGCAGCAATAATGCAATAAAATGGTTATTTGTTAACCGATTCTCTTGAAATTTGTTAGGAAGGATTTTCTCTTGACTCTCAACATTACAGGTGAAATTCATGGAAATCGGTTTGGATTTAGATATAGCTCTCATATATATATCGCCCGATTTTTACTCCTAGAGCCACTGCAAACGCATTTATTGACCAATCGTCCCAAAACTTCGTACAACACTTTCTTCGACGACTGTCAAAGTATCTGTAAAGTTTGCTCGAAATCGGTTCAGATTTAAATATATCTCCCATATATAGGTTCCTCCGATTTTGAGAAATATTGCACTAAAGTGCTCATTTGTAAACCGATTCTCTCGAAATTTGGCAGAAAGGGTTTTCTTACGACTCTCGACATTATCTGAGAAGTTTGCTTGAAATCGGTTCAGAATTAGATGGAGCTCCCATAAATATGTTCGTCAGATTTTGGGTAGTTTGCACAAATGTTGTCATTTGTCAACCGTAGTTATTACAGTTTGAACATATTTGCTCGCCGAAGTCCATAAAAATTGGTTCAGAATTAGATACAGCTCCCACATTGTACTTATGGGGTAGGTGTAGGGTATTATACAGTCGACACCGCCCGACTTTTGCCCTTCCTTACTGGTTTCAGATGGCATAGATCCTTGCAAATGTCGCCAGGTTTGGGAGGGGATAACTAGCGCTAAAAGTTTTTTCTAATGCTCTCACCTGGATTCAAAAACAGGTCTTTTAGCGCCATAGGCGGACGTGTTAACCTCTGCGCTATGGTGGCCTCCAAAAGGGTCAAGCATGACGAATAACATCCATTCACATTGTACGCACTCCACATGAAGGATTTTACAGTTACTTCACAAATGTCACCAACATTAGTGATGGGTATCAACTGCTAACATTTTGGACGATATTTTCGCCAGGTTAAAGGAGATCTTCAATACCTTCCGAAAAAAAATAATGGTGTCATGGTATAGGTGGGGTAATGAGATTTCGACTACTAGTGGGTGGAACTAAATCTAAATGTTATGTATAAATCAGCCATTCCGGAAGCAGCTATTTCGTCAAATCAGGATTTGATTCCTTCATAGACGACCCAGTCACCGAAATCATTCTCCTATTGCCTAACCATTCATTACATGGGCCTGAAGGTGGAAATCCAATCGATCACATAGAGTTTACTATGGCACAGTGTTAAAGGTCGGTAAAATGATCATTAGGGCAAAAAGAGTTATAACGGCAAAATTCTAACAGTCTTGGAAGATACGGAAGGGATTAACGCCTTTTCTAAATATGATAATATCCGCATTGTTTGGCTGTCAAGTTATAGACGATACAATATCCGATGTTTCAGGCAGTGTGAATTACACTCCAACTGAGCCGCTTTTTGATAAAAAGTACGGTACCACTATTCCCGATAGAACCGATTGGAACTACGATATCCCTGGTAACAGACGTTACATAGACTTCTATACGGATGGTTTCAAACTAAACGACCAGGTGGGCTTTGGGGTGTACTCTTAAGATCTAGAACTGGTCATATCGAAAAGGTTACCCGACCACTACAGTGTGTATCAAGCGGAGATCCATGCAATTAAGGAAGTGATGGAATGGCTAAGATATAATGTCATTACGACGATTGGCATAAATATCTTCTCAGACAGCCAGGCAGCCATTAAATCCCTGGATAACGTATTTCTGATCATAAAAACCGCCCTCGACTGTTGCAGATCTCTGAACGAGATGGCTAAACAGTTGAAAATTCACCTGTTCTGGGTGCCGGGCCACGGAGATATCCCAAGGAATTGAAAAGCGGACGAGCTAGCGAGAATAGCAACTACCTTACATATTGCAGGGAAATTGGATTCTGTCGGCTTGATAAAGCGATTTGGATGGTTGAACGGTAGAAACTAGAAGGCATCTCCTTCTTCTGATCCTATGGTATCACAATGGACGAAAACGTCTAAGTGAGTCTGATGGCAGACTGCCACTTAAACCTAACCTAACCTAGAGGAGTAAGAGGTTCGCAAAGACAAACAACTTTACGATAAGAACCAGGCAATTCCGTTAAAAAATCTTAGGAAAAGGAAGATATTCAAGGTCAGACAGTCAGAGTTTAGAACTCGCTCGAGGAATGTGTACTTAGCACTTTAGCGAAAATTCTATTGGATGGTTCGGATCCGATGAGACGGATCCGATGAGACTATATCAATATCTGTCTTTCGCTGGCTTGGAGATCGCTTTATATTGCAGTTATTTTAGGTTAAAAACCGATTTAGACAATACTTACCATTGAACGATGAGAGCGTAACCTACACCCAAGAAGTCCTTTTATTAGAAGATGTGGAAGACAGGCAAAGATCCTAATATTGGAACATCAGGCAGTGCAGGGACGGTGGACTCAATACAGCCTAACGAACAGGGACCCGTTGATGGAACCATTACCAAATTTCTCGAGACTCGGAAGACAAGGATACTCAAGGATCCAAATATTATTAAAACATCAGGCAGTACAGTGAGGAAAAACACAATCCAGCCTAAAGAACCGGGAGTAGACGATGAGACCATCCACTCCCAAGAAGCCCATCCAATGGAGGACCAACGATTATCCAGATAAACCTCCAAAGGAGCGACACAACTACTCACGCTCTGATGGAGAAAATCAGCAAGGGCAAGATTCATATTGTATTAATTCAGGAGCTATGGACGCTTCGGAACAAAGTTTCTGGACTGAACCATATCATATACTAATTATTCTATGCTCCATGGCTGGCTCCAGTCTGGTATTGAATCCGCACCCTAGGGCAAGAGTCTTTAAGCTGAGAAAGCAGGGAATTGACAAAGAACATCTCATCATCTTCCGCAAAGGCCCTGTCCATGCTGTCACTTGCCGCACCTATTCTGAATAGGCGAGCCTGTAGTCCAATTTGACCCATAATGATACCGAAAACCATACTGGCTTCCATTCTACATGCACTCAGTATTAACTTCGTCTGCTCTCGATCTGGATCCCTGTATTGTTCCACAGTGCAACAAGCACGTTCACTTCCCGTATTATAGTTAAGCATTCAGAAACAGATCTCAGTCTCTGGGTCCTCAATGCAGACTGCCAGGTCCACTCATTAATGCTTATCGTGTAGCATTAACTTCAAGATGGAAATACCGGTGTTCCGTCTATTCAAGACTGTGCAACTGGAAGTGGTGTCTTGCACACGACCTCAAGTGTCCGTGTTCCTCATCGCCCCGCCTATGCCTAGTCAAGACGTTTTCTGAACCTGCTGAATGGGTCATACGTTTCACTTTTTCTTCATCGCAGTCCACCAAACAACTCAGGCGTAAATAAGTTTTGGTCTAATCACTCTTTCGTTGACTTTCCTCGAATTCAGGCCCTATTTCGATCCTACGGCCCATCAACATAACGCTCTGTTGAGATAGCGTGGTGCCTCAAATAAGACCACCTTAATATATCTGGTAAACAGGCAGACCTTCAATCTTCTCTGGGCTAACATTGCGACCCAGTCCTATGCCATATCCAAGATCCTTTAGGCCCTTCTGCATGATTTCCTTTTAAAAGTACTATAACATCCCCTGCGTAGCAGACGGGTTCAAACTCCTCCTCAGTCAGCATCCGTAATAGGTTATTTATGTGGTCACCCATAGGAATGGCGACAATAAACTGCTGCTTTTTTACGACGCACTCCATTATTAAGTCTACGAATCTATTTCCCAATATTGCGAATGTGCCCGATCATTGAGGGTTTTTTTGGGCTGATTTCATTTCTCGAGGAGAAAAACTATCTTCGACATACTCCAATAGTGCAATCGTAATCATGTTGATATTGTCATCAATGTCTTCTATGCTTGGATAATCTAAATTATCTTGCCCAAGTCTCTTTCTGAGTAGGGAGCTTATCGGATTCGGCGCTGGCCGTAGTACTCTAAACCTAATGTAGCGATGATCTGAGAAGGAATGCTCCATGGAGCCCCCGAATCCCGGACCTCAATATTAAGTGTTATTAGGTCTTTAATAATCAAGAATTCCGCCAGGGCTTGGCCTCGCTTATTACCAATGCGAACTGTCGCCTAATGTGGCGAGAGTTCGCATCGTATCCCATTAGTACCTCATTTCCCGTCTGTTTTACCTTCCTCACCCAGTCGTTGTAGCTCCGACGTTAGTGGCAGATAAAGTGGTGCTCCACTGTCTCCCTGTCTCAGCACTGTTGCATCCGACTTTGACAACTCTGGGGAAAAGATAAAATGCAAATTTGTATGTCAAGTATCGCAGGTACTCGGTCGAGTTCCCATGTTAGCACAGAATAATTGGTAGTTGTTATGGTTCAGTCCACAAACTTTGTTCCGGGTCGTCCATGGCTCCGAAATTAAGGAAATGTGAATTTTGCCCTTGCTGATTATATCCATCGTGTGCGTGTTTCGTCATCTCTCTTCGGTGAAGGTTTATCTGAATGACTTCAATCATTGGTCATCCAGTAAATGGGACGCTTGGATGTCGGTGATGGTTCCATCGTCGGTTTCTGTTTCTGCACTGCCTGATTTCTCAATAATAGGATGTTAGCTTAACCTTGTCTTACCAACATTGGGAAAGTCGGTGATGGTCTCGTCGTCGGCCCCCTGTTTGTTAGGCGGTATTGAGTTA
Source organism: Stomoxys calcitrans (assembly GCF_963082655.1). Taxonomy (NCBI): domain Eukaryota; kingdom Metazoa; phylum Arthropoda; class Insecta; order Diptera; family Muscidae; genus Stomoxys; species Stomoxys calcitrans. The sequence continues at coordinate 92,474,362 of NC_081556.1, read as the reverse complement.
CCTGTCTTCGCAATCTTGAAAAAGGCAGCCTTGCTCCAGTAGAACGCCACGCCATGCTTTAAGTCTTAGTCAAACCTGTCACGAAGACTTGATCAAGGCCCACTATAAGGAGAGTTCCTTTTCCTCTCTGTGGAAGATCAGCCCATTCCTCCGCGACCGGAACTTGTTTTGCTTGCTTAAAACGTTCACCAGCATTCTCTCGCGAATATGCTCCCGCCGCCTTCGGGAGCTGAGGGATGTCCATCTTTTTCACTAAGTTGAGCTTTGCGCTTTTTGACGGTTTCAATATATCCTGCTGACACAAAGCGCAACATCAAGAAGTCCCCTCTATAATGGCAGCTCATTATTTGTATGGATGGACACTATTCAGAGTTCAATGCATGTTCCATTATCCTCACGTTATCAAGATCCTTCACTTGGGACAGATGATGTGGTGGAATTCTACCGGATGCACTGCCGATATCGATGACTGCCAGTGTCAGCGCGTCTATGTTGTGCTTCCTTGCTACTCTGACGTAAGAGTAGCAAGGAAGCGAACATCTTTCCTACTTCCGTGATGGCTGTGGCATCCTTTTGGAATTCCCAGTCCTCCAAGAAGACTCAGAGTCAGCCGTGCGCATTTCCTTTGTACCTATTCCGACTTTGTCTCCCTCCGCAGGACAGTGTCTGGGGTTTCCGTTGAGAAAGGCTGAGTTGGTCCTTCCGGAGCACTTGAAAGAGGGAAGCTCTTGTTCTTTTTTAGCTTTTTAACATTGTTATGCTCTTCGATAGATCTGATTTTCATTCCAACTTCCGTAGAAGTGCCTGGAATATCGTTTTTATCTCTTCCAGCATCCTGCACTTACGCCCGATTGCGCTGCTAATGCGTGGTTAGGTTAGGCTTAAGTGGCAGTCTGGCATCAGACTCACTTAGACGTTTTCGTCCATTGTGATACCACAGGAACAGAAGAAGAAAGATTCCTTCTAGTTCCTACCGTTCAACCACACAGATCGCTTTAAAAAGCGCAATAACTTGGGAATGTTCACATTCGCTAAATCAGACAGGTTCTCAAAGAAATGAGAACCTAAAGTGGAACTCCTTCTGACTGCTAGTGCGGGATACACACACAGAAGGTGTTCTATAGTCTCTTATTCCTCGATTTCTCTACAGCTTCTACAAAAGTCGTTGCTGGCAACCTTCAGTTTGTCAGCATGTTTTCCGATTAGACAGTGACCTGTCATGACAGACACAATGACTGGCACGTCTTTTCTAGCCAATGACAGCAAAGCGGTAGACCTCTTCAAGTCTAGATTAGTTTTGGAATGCTCACAGCTCCCTCTTTGTGACCATCTATCATTCGTTACCCTTCGGGCCTGGTCCTGAAAACTTAGCTTACATGTCGCTAGAGGCATACCCACAGATTCCAGTGTCCCTGAAGTGTGCAAGGTAGTTCTTAGTCTCGCAAGCTCGTCTGCTTCAGAATTCCCTGAGATATCTCTGTGGCCCTGCACCCAGAACAAGTGGATTTTGATCTATTTAGCCATTTCGTTGAGAGATCTGCGACAGTCGAGGGCGGTTTTTGTGTTCCGAAATACGTTCTTCAGGGATTTAATGGCAGCCTGGCTGTCTGAGAAGATATTTATGCCAATCATCGTAATGACATTATATCTTAGCCATTCTACCACTTTCTTAATTGCAAGGATCTCTGCTTGATACACGCTGCAGTGGTCAGTTAACCACTTCGATGTGACCAGTTCTAGATCCTTAGAGTACACCCCAAAGCCCAGCTGCTCATTTAGTTGAGAACCATCCCTATAGAGTCTATGTAACTTCCGTTATCAGGAATATCGTTGTTCCAATCGGTTCTAGTAGGAATAGTGGTACAGTAATTATTATCAAAAAGCGGCACAGGTAGGGTGTAATCCACATTGCCTGGAAGGATATCAAGGCTAACACAGTGTCCGTAGCCGCCATATGACCAATGAGAAAGCTCCCTTAACCTCACGGCAGTGGTACCTGCAATTTGGGTAGCCACAATGTCCAGAGGCATAAGATGTACCATTAAATTCATATGCTGATGCACACTCCTGCTGATGCATACTCCTGCTGATGCATACTCCTGCTCATGCATACTCCTCAGTCTCTTTATCCTTCCCCGGATTTCTTTCCTGATCTTATTCAAAGCTTAGCAAAGCTTTCGCTCACTACTGCCGTCTTTCCGCTGTCCTCATCTCTGTATTCGGATGCGATGAGCTTTTCGTTGACACTGTCGCTGTTTGAATTGGATGAACTGCGCATTCCTCTGGATTGTCCGTTTTTTCCTCATTTGCAAGTTCGACGACTGGTTGTGCGCTTGAAGCATTACTCTCAACTACGGGTGCCAAGGTACTTACACCTATAGGAGGGGCGGACAACACGTTCCGGTCTGATGCCACCACCCCAGCTGTTGGGTTTTTGGAGTCCATTTCGGGCCTACTCCTGAAAGGCTTGTAAATGTTTGCATAAAACGTAGTCCTATTCCGAGATGTAGATATTTTTTGAGGAGCGAAATGGAGACACGTCGGCTAAGTAATGTCCGTCTTTCCACATACCCATTCTGTATCAAATGTCCGTCTGTCTTTTTTTTGCATTCAAGATGGAGTTCGTATTTGTGGGCTAATCATCAATTTTGGGAATAATGTGTTAAGCTCTAGAGATAGCTGAGTATGAATCGTTCGATTTACACATATAAGGGCGTAGTTATAAGAATAGAAAAACAAAATGAAAACTCTTAAAACAATTTTGGCAATATTTTACTTCATGTTTCGAAATTGCTAAAATCCTGTCTTGGTTTTTTTTCAAACTTTTATGTTGCTGTAAAGTCTGCGTTGGCAATATCACCTTCATAGCTTACAAGGCATTTTTGTTGCCCTGCACTCTGCGGCAATGGGGAAGTAACAAAAGCCACATGGCTAAACAAAACAACAAAGAAGCCCCTAGGCTGTAAAATAGGCCCACTTTACCATAAATATTAGAAAGTGAATGAATGTTTGCAAGCCAGTAGACGCAACGCAACTTGGTGAATGGGCACAGAGTTGCAAGGAAAGGTAGACTGCGGCGTCGTCGTCACTGGAAGCGGTGCAACCTAATGTCAGGTTTGGCTATTTCTCAAACGATCATGTTGGCAGTTATGCTGTCGCTTTGGCTTAGGCTCTACCACTGCCACAGCGGTGGTTTCCATTATTTATAGTCCCCCTCTCGATCTAGCGCATTTAGATTCTAAACACCATTTAAGCCACATTTAAAAACATTTAAGCCATTTGGCTACCGTTCACCCAAAGAGCTAAAACTAAAAAAAAAAAAACTGCGGCCATAAAGCCGGCACATTGCTAAGCTTCAAAACTATTACGGCATGGCACGGAACGATTAACGATGCCGACGTTGCAATCGAGTCTAGCCTGCACTGAGCTGTAAAGCTGCACTTTCATAGGCCTTCATAGACCAAGCTGCTCGCCGGGAGATCACTTTACATCTGCATATGGTAGTAAACTATTTTAGAGCCAATATCACTATTTCTATGGCCTGGCATAGCTTCTGTTTTCCACCATTTTTATGGGATCGCTTAGCTATGTGATGGCGAGTTGGTTTTAATTCGTTGTTTGTTCCCCCGGTATTTAAAGGCCGTTTGGTTTTCTATGCGTTTTTGTGTTTCTTCATTTCACGTGGCAAATTTTTATAGGATCTCTATGCAAATTGCAGTATGTATTTCATTTGCATGCACATAGAAAGAAGAATGTGCTGTTTGCCAAATAAGGTTTCTCACAATTTTTTTTTTATAATTTGTATCTTCTGCAAACTGATATGGTCCCTTATCGTGTGTGAGACGCATTTGTTTTGCTCACACCAGTCATGATGGCTTAACGATGACAGTTATGTAAAACATGGTGAAAATTATTCACCTCAACTTTCTGGTCTTACGCGCTCCCCAACAATGCGATATTCTAAATTATATGAGTTGGTCATTGAAATGAAGAAATTGTTAAAGCCCCCTGGGTGATGTGTTAATTCCATGACTTAACTTCAACTTTAATTGTCCGAAGCTAATTTGTAGCACCAAAGAGCCTTTGATATGAACAAAGAGACAACTGCAACAGCTTGACCATTAATCGTCTTACAAACAAACAATGGTTGCAAATTATTGAATTTCATCATCAAACTGTGTGCTTTGTGAAGAAAGTTCATCACGCTCTTCTTCTTCTTCAGCGACTAGGCTCACTTTTGGCTCAATGGGTACGTAGTAGCAGAATTGTCGATTTAGCGGAGAAGATCAGCCAGCAGAAATGCAAGGGCTACCCATGCATTCAGAAAAGGTCACAGTTTGGTGAGGTTTATAGGTTGGTGGCATCATTGGACCGTACTTCTTCAAAGATGATGCGAATCGTAACGGAACTGTGATTGGTGAGCGCTACCGTGAGATGATATTCAACTTTTTTTTGCCAAGAGCTTGACTTGCATGACACGTGGTTTCAACAAGACGGTGCCATATACCACACAGCACGCGTAACATGGGATTTATTGAGAGGCGAGTTCTCAGAATATTTTATTTCACGTTCGGGACCGGCCAATTGGGCGTCTAAATCGTTCGATTTAACGCCTTTAGACTATTATTATACCCTCCACTATAGGATGGGGGTATACTAATTTCGGCATTCTGTTTGTAACACCTCAAAATATGCGTCTAAGACCCCATAAAGTATACATGTTCTTGATCGTCACATTTTAAGTCGAACTAGCCATGTCCTTCCGTCTGTCTTACGAAATCACGCTAACTTTAAAAGGATTAAAACTAGCCGATTGAAATTTTGCACAATTACTTCTTATTAGTGTAGGTCGGTTGGGATTGAAAATGGGCCAAAACGGTCCATGTTTTGATATTGCAATGGCAAATTTGCCCATGAACATTCTCTTAAGGAACAGGGGAAAACTTCTCACATATCATTGAGTGCTGTCCGATTCAAGTTTTAAGTTCAATGATAAGGTACCTCCATTTTATAGCCCAGTCCAAACGGCGAGCCGCAGTGCGACACCTCTTTGTGGAGAAATTTTTACATGACTGCCATACCAAATGGTACAGTACCTCCCAAATGTCGCCAGCATTAGGAGAGGATAACCACAGCTGAAAAATGTCATGATGTTCTCGCCAGGATTCGAACCTTGGCGATCAGCGTCATAGGCGGACATGCTAACCTCTGCGCTTACTTTACTTTAATTGGTTATGCCAAAATATTTGTTCCACTAGCCGAACGTAGAATAGCGTTCCAAGCGCCTCAATCTTCTGCGCTCATTCGAAAATCTCAGACACTAAGTTTCGAGGTGACTCCCACCACTTGATCTTTCCATCAGGCTTTTGGTCTACTCCGTTTGCGTGTACCACCGTGTTTGCCTTCAAAAGACTTCTTTGCTGGAGCTTCTTCATCCATTCTGACAACATGATCTAGCCAACGCAGCCATTGTATTTTGATACGTGTACCTATATTGCTATCGTCGTCATACAGCTCATGCAGCTCGTGGTTCATACATCGCCATATTCTCCATTATCGCAAACTGGTCCATATATTTTACGAAGAATCTTTCTCTCAAGCACGGGTACTATCTGTGTCTTGTATAGCGTAAACTTCGTCTGTCGAGAGGTGACCTTGTTTGCGGTCAACATTTGCATGAAATGATCTTCAAACATTAAATTATATGGACCGTGCTATCGATTCCAATAGAAATTTCATGCATTTTTATACCCTCCACCATAAGATGGGGGGTATACTAATTTCGTCATTCTGTTTGTAACTACTCGAAATATTCATCTGAGAAATTTCTTGATCGTCGTGAAATTTTATGTCGATCTGGCCATGTCCGTCCGTCTGTCCGTCCGTCCGTCCGTCCGTCTGTCTGTCGAAAGCACGCTAACTTCCGAAGAATAAAGCTAGCCGCTTGAAATTTTGCACAAATACTTCTTATTAGTGTAGGTCGGTTGGTATTGTAAATGGGCCATATCGGTCCATGTTTTGATATAGCTGCCATATAAACCGATCTTGGGTCTTGACTTCTTGAGCCTCTAGAGTGCGCAATTCTTATCAGATTGGAATGAAATTTTGCACGACGTGTTTTGTTATGATATCCAACAACTGTGCCAAGTATAGTTTAAATCGGTCCATAACATGATATAGCTGCCATATAAACCGATCTTGGGTCTTTACATCTTGAGCCTCTAGAGTGCGCAATTCTTATCCGATTGAAATGAAATTTTGCACGACTTGTTTTGTTATTATATCCAACAACTGTGTTAAGTATGATTCAAATCGGTCCATAACCTGATATAGCTGCCATATAAACCGATCTTGGGTCTTGACTTCTTGAGCCTCTTGAGGGCGCAATTCTTATCCGAATGGAATGGAATTTCGCACGACGTGTTTTGTTATGATACCCAACAACTGTGCCAAGTATGGTTTAAATCGGTCCATAACCTGATATAGCTGCCATATAAACCGATCTTGGGTCTTGACTTCTTGAGCCTCTAGAGGGCACAATTCTTATCCGATTTGAATGAATTTTTGCACGAAGTATTTCGTTATAATATCCAACAACTGTGCCAAGTATGGTTGAAATCGGTCCATAACCTGATATAGCTGTCATATAAACAGATCTGGGGATTTGACTTCTTGAGCTTCTAGAGGGCGCAATTCTTATCCGATTTGGCTGAAATTTTGCATGACGTATTTTATTTTTACTTTCAACAACTGTGTCAAATAAGCTTCAAATCGGTTCATAACCTGATATAGCTGCCATATAGACCGATCAGGGATCTTGACTTTTTGAGCCTCTAGAGGTCGCAATTATTATCCGATATGCCTGAAATTTTGTACGATAGATCCTCTCATGACCATCAACAAACGTGTTTATTATGGTCTGAATCGGTCTATAGCCCGATACAGATCCCATATAAATCGTTCTCTCTATTTTACTTCGTGAGCCCCAATGGGCGCAATTCTTATACGAATTGGCTGAAATTTTACACAGGTCTCCAACATATAATTTAATTGTGGTCCGAACCGGACCATATCTTGATATCGTTTTAATAGCAGAGCAACTCTTTTCTTATATCCTTTTTTGCCTAAGAAGAGATGCCGGGAAAAGAACTTGACAAACGCGATCCATGGTGGAGGGTATATAAGATTCGGCCCGGCCGAACTTAGCACGCTTTTACTTGTTTTTTTTTAATTTTATGTGTTGAAAGACTTTCCTATAGCTGTTAAATAATCACCCTTTATTATAGCAACGTCTGTGTAGCAAACGGTTTCAAATCCTTCCTCAGTCAATACCGCCCGATTTGTTGGGCGATATTGAGTCACTTGCCCTGCACGGTCAGCTGTCTCAATATGAGGATTTTTGCCTATCCTCGTCTTCCCAATCTGGAAGAAAACAGCCCTGCTTCCGTAGTGTGCCATGCCTTTAATCTTAGCAAAACTTGGCACGAAGACTTGATCAATGCCAGCGAACAACAAGGAGAGTTCGTTTCTACTTTTCCTCCCTGTGAGAGGCCTCCCACTTCTCTGAGACCAAACCTTGGTTTTGCTTGCCCAAAAACCCCAACATGCATTCCGTCGCAAATTCACTGCCCCATTCCTTGATGAAGGCCGTCGCCTTTGTGAGCTGGAGTATGTCCGTCTTTCTTACCAGGTCGAGCTTTGCGCCCTCCCAGGGAGCGTGTATTCCTTCAATGAGCGGTTTCACGGTATCAATACATCAATACGCAGTGCTAAGATGTCCCCTCCAAACCGTGCTTCCTAGCCATTCTAGTGTTAGAGGGACCATCTTCCCCTTCTGTGATGGCTGTGGCATTCTTTTGGAAGTCACAGTCCTCCATGAAGACTCAGTGGCCGTGCGCGCTTCCTTCGTCCATGTTCCGACTTTGTCCGACAAAGCCTATGCTCACGTCTGCCGCCCTCATCTCTCGATTCGGCTGCGATGACTGTTTCATTGACACTCTGGCTGTCTGAATCCGAGTCGGAAATGCCACCTTTACTTGAAGGCAGGGGACGAACTCTGCATCCCTCTAGTTTATCCGTCTCTTCCTCATTTTTTGATCTGACGACTAGTTGTGCACTTGACTAGTTGTTACCCTCGACTGCAGGTGTCAAGGCACCCACACCTATAGGAGGGGAGGAAAGCATGCTACGCTCTAACGACACCACCGCAGTTGTTGAGTCTTTGGAGTCCACTTTGAACCTTAGAGTAGGCTCTTTAAAGTAAGTCTATAAAAGTCTATTCCGAGATACGGATATTTTTCTTTGAGCAAAGAAATGAAAGCACGTCCGCTCCACTCGACGTATACTTGCACTTCATGACATCTTAAAACTAAACCCCGTTTCAAGATATCTTTCTCCTCGAGGAAACAGCTCAGAAATTCGAGGCAGCTGGAAATTTACTCGGTTAGTGGAACAAATGTTCTGTCATAGCCCATGAAAGTAAAGGACTTATCAGTACTTGGTTGACCACCGTGGCATAAAGATTAGCACGCCCACCTAAGACGTCGTACGCCTGTGTTTGAATCCTGGTGAGAACAAACTAAAAAAATTTTCGTTTGGTCATCCCCTCCTCAAGCTGGCGATAGTTGTGAGGTACTGTGCCATTTGAAATAATAAGCAAAAACTTCACATATAAAAAAAAAACAGATGTCACAATGTACCACACCATTTGGGCTCTGCTAAAAAAGGAGGTCTCTTTTCTTTGAGCTTAAACTTGTATCGGATAGCACTAATTTCTTTTTCTGTCAGCCAACACGCAGGGGATGTCCCCTGTGAATGCAGTAAATTGCGTTGGCGAGAGGAACTTAGGAATTAGAGGGGAGGAAAAGGATGAAGTGCTTATAAACATTTGTCTTAAATCTTTGGATATCAAAGAGGGTGGGAAAAACATTAGCTGGAAATCGATTCCACATACGAACGGTTCGGGCGAAATAAGAATTCTCTCTATAATGCATTGTGCGGTCCGCTGGCCAACCAATTACAAACGGCTGTGAGTTCCTGTAATGTCTAGTATTTCTGACATACATCCTCACATCAGGAATAAGAAGAGGAATATCAGACGAACACACACCATGAAAGTACCGATAGAACAGCGCCAAACAACCCACATCGCTCCCCTCGGTACACGGTCCAGTAGCTCCAGAGATGATTTTGAAGCTCCAGCCCATACACGTGAGCTGTACTGCATTTTCGGCCTTATGAAAGTGGTGTAGATGTTAAGAAAATCAGACGAAGTGAAGTAATTCCTAAGCCTAAACACTTGAATGCTTCTTTCGACACTTCGAATACATGTTTAGCCCAACGGACATCACTTTGTATTTTCATGCCCAGAATATCAAGAGCTTCTGAATGCTCAACATCTACACCGTTGATAGACAAAGATGATCGTAATGGGTCAGCGAATCGTTTGTGAGACAACAAGCAGTACTGAGTCTTCTGTCCATTAAAATCTACTCGATTCATTAGACCGCACTCAGAAATGGCCGGCAAATCCTGGCAGAGTGTATCGTCCATAACCCGACTCTTGTCCTCAATCTCTCGAAGGCTCATCCTATGGTCGAATGAGTACGAATGACAGAGATTACTGACATCCGCAAATAAGTCGATCGGATTCAATGTCTGACCCAACAGATCGTTGATGAAAATTAGAAAAAAAGAAGGAGAGAGAACATAGCCCGTGGGTACAGCTGCGGTAAATTTGTGCTCATTCGATGAGAACTCATCTATAATGACTCGATTAGTGCGATCTCTGAGAAAGCTCGGAATAAATCGAACTAAGCCATTACCGACACCAAATGCGACAAGCTTTGATAGTAGTGCACCGTGCCAGATCCTATCAAATGCCTTGGAGATATCCAGAGCCACAAGCTTACTCTCACCAAACTGGTGGATTGAGCGACTCCAACGTTCCGACAGAAGTGCCATGAGGTCGCCGTAAAGCGATAGATAGTTTTAGGGCGGCGATAACAGCAAAATTTGGAAAAAATAGCATTTTTTTATAACCTAAGAGGAAAAGTTGAGTATAAGAATCTGTTTATATGTCTGTCTATGCATTGTTGCCATCAGTATATAGGTCGCATTTTTTGTTCGTTTGTCTTAAGATTTAACTCAAGTCACTTTTCTGGTCTAAGGACGTACGATATATTTAGATGTAGCTCCCCTATGTATCTTTCATCCGATATAGCCTTTAAATACTGCAGTTGTCACAATTTTATCCAATGTTTACAAAATTTTGTACAACAGATAATATTCAATGCCTCAACATGTATGGAAAGTTTCGTCGTAATAGAGGGGAATCCGCTGAATGGAGAGATATTCATAAGAATATATATTATTGAATCAAAACAAAAGACTTAAGACACAAACTTCAATTTTTAATCACATATTGTATAATTATATCCACCACCATAGGATGGGGGTATACGAATCTAGTCAATCTAGTCTGTTTGTAACACCTCGAAATATTGATCCAGGATCCCATAAAGTATTGGGTTGCCCAAAAAGTAATTGCGGATTTTTTAAAAGAAAATAAATGCATTTTTAATAAAACTTAGAATCAAATATACTTTTTTTACACTTATTTTCTAAAGCAAGCCAAAAATTAACAGCTGATAACTGACAGAAGAAAGAATGCAATTACAGAGTCACAAGCTGTGAAAAAATTTGTCAACGCCGACTATATGAAAAATCCGCAATTACTTCTTGGGCAACCCAATATATATTTTTGTACGTCTTGACATCCTGCGTCGATCTAGCCATGACCGTCCGTCTGTCGAAATCACGATAGCGGTCTAACGCGTAAAGCTAGACGCTTGACGCACAGTTACTTTAAATTGATGCAGGTCTTTTTTTTATTGCAAATGGGCCATATCGGTTCGGATTTGGATATAGCTCTCATATAAACCGATCTCTCGATTTGACTTATTAAGCCCCTGGAAGCCTTAATTTTCATCCTATTTGGCTGAAATTTTCTCATATAGTGTTCTGCTATAATTTTCAATAACTGTGCCAAGTACCGCCCAAATCGGTCAAGAACCTCAAAAAGTTACCATATAAACCAATCTCCCGATTTGATTACTTGGGCCCCTGGAAGCCTCAATTTTTATCCGATTTAGCTGAAATTTTGTAACTTCAAACAAATGTGCTGAGTACGGTTCAAATCGGTCTATAACCTGATATAGCTCCCACGTAAACCGATCTCCCGATATGATATTTTGCACATAGTGTTCTGTTGTGACTCTCAACAACTATGCTAAGTGCGGTTTAAATCGGTCTATAACCTTATATAGCTACCATATAAACCGATCTCCCGATTTGACATCTTGAACCTCTGCAAGCCGCAATTTTTGTTCGATTTGGCTGAAATTTTGCACATAGTGATCTGTTATGGCTTCCAACAAATGTGCCAACTAAGGTCCAAATCGGTCTATAACCTGATATAGCTCCCATATTGTAGCAGAGTCCATGGTGGTGGGTTCCCAAGATTAGGCCCGGCCGAGCTTAGCATGCTTTCACCTGTTTTTACACTGTTGCACTCAGAATTGGTACTAACAAAAAAATTATATTCAAATTTATCCATTCGAAGACCTTTCAGTATAAAAAGCATAGGTTAATCTGGCCTCTGTGTTTTTATATTATCACTGGTTTGTGCAATAACTGACTCTTAGACGCTAAGTGAACCATTATGATGGACCTCCCGCAGCATATTGCCTCTTAATTTAGTATAAATCATTCATTTTACGACAACGTTTGTTTGAATTTCCAATGTTGTTGCCGCACATTGGTATGGCATAACAAAATTGGTCCAATAAAAGTGAAAGTGGAAGTAAACTGAAATATTTGTTAGCAGAATATTATTGAATTCGATTTTTATGTTGATCACATGGATGTTTTTGCATTATTTATTCTCTACATCGCTACTGTGATACAGGGCATCATAACTTACTGCATTTGATTGTACCACCCACACCCACCCAACAGATCTTTCAAACTTTGACATAAAGCTTTCTTCTGCGACTACCACCAAACGTTCAGATTTTGATCAAAATCGGTTCAGATCATCCGATTTGGACTAATGTTGCAATAACTTAATTATTTGTTTACCGATTCTCACGAAACATAACAAAAACGGTTCCCTTATAACTCCTAACATTGCCGTTGAATTTTACAGAAATCGGAGCAGATTTAGATATAGCACCCATATATATGTTTCACCCGATTTTCACTTTGTCTTTGCCAGTATATTTGTTAACAGATTGAAAAAAATCGGTGGGGTGAAATCGTTTCATATTTAAATAAAGCTCTCATATATATTTTACTTGCTGAACTGGGACCCCTCCGCTGCGCCCTCTTTTACTTTATGTGGAACAAAAATTTCCTTTGAATATTTATTTTCGTCAATTAAAGAGCTTTTAGTGAAATACCAAATATTGCCATTGGTTTAAGTGGAGTTTACAGGATGAGGCGCCCCCCAAACACATGGCCCCAAAATTAGTTATCAAATTCGTTTTGTAATCTCAAATACATTTTGTTTGAGCCACATATTGGCATAGTCGAAAAATGTTTACCCTTTGGGGAGTGTTTTGGGGAAACGATGGTGCCCCAAATACATGGTCCCACTTTGGGATATCATATTCGTATTCTACCTTTATTTGAGCCCGATATTGCGATGGTTAGAAAACAATTGTTGTTTGTGGGGTATTTTGGGAAAGGGGTAGACCTCCAGAAAATTGGTCCCGAAAGTGGGTATCAATTCTTGCTCTACCCCCCAATACCTTTTATTTAAGTCCCACATTGACATGGTCGGTAAATATGCCCGATTTAGGGGTCTTTGGTCCCCCTTACACTAAGCCCTGCAAATATATCTGCAACGTGCTCTTTTCTCATATATCTATATATCATTTATTTAAACCCCATATTGCCATTGGCCTCAACATTGGACATCAAATTCATTTTCTAATCTCAAATACCATTCATTTAAACCCCTTATTGCAAAAGCCAGCAAATATGTCCGTTTTGGGGTATGGGCCCTAAAAACTATGAATATCGAGCTCCACTGTCTTTAAGACCCTAATTGTCTTGGTGAGCATACATGCTATTTGCGGATTGTTATGGTGGTGGCACGTCCCCTAGACAGTTGGTCCTGAATATTGATATTAGATTCATGGACTACTCCCAAATACCCTGCATTTGAGCCCCATATTTCCATAGTCGGTACACATGACCGGTTTAGGGGGGTTTTGGGGGTCGCCCCGGCCACTCAGTGACTTGGCTTTGAATATATATCTGATTCGTGTTCTATTCGAAAATACCTCTTATTTGAGCCTCATATAGCAATGGTCAGCAAATACTTCCTATGTGGATGGTGTTATGGGGGTGGGGTGGCCCCATAGACACTTTTCCCGAATATTGATATCAGATTCGTGCTTTACTTCCAAATACCTTTCATTTGAGCCCCATATTGCTATGGTCGTAAATTTTTCGCCTTTGGAGGATGTTCTCGGTTATGGGCGGCCCCTCAAACACTTGGTCCCACATCTGGATATCACATTCATATTCTATACTCAAATACCTTTTGTTAAAGCCCCATATTGACATAGTCAGTAAATAAGTCCTGTTTGGGGGGTGTTTTGGGGAAGGGGTGTACCCCCAGGAACTTAGTCCTACATATCAGATTCCTGTTCTACTCGCAACTGCCTTTCATTTGAATCCCATATTGCCATAGTCGGTAAATATGTCCGATTTAGGGGTGTTTGGGGGTTGAGGTGATCCCCCAAACACTTGGTCCGACAATTGGATATCAGATAGGTTTTCCAATCTTAAATACCTTTCATTTGAGTCCCATATTGTCGTGATTGGTGTATAAATATATTTGGTAAGTTTTGGGGGTGGGACGCCCCCCTAGGTACCCCATACGAAATTTGGATACCAAATTTTTGTTTGTAGGTTACTATAGGAGAGCACACAAAATTTCGCTTGAATCGCACCACCCATCTCCGCCATATAGCGTTTCTGAAAATTATGGTAAGGGGGAGGGCCCGCCACCCTTCAGATATCAAAAAATGTAGTACCCTATTTTCACCACGGGTCATTATGCACCACCTGTGAAAATTTCAGAAAAATCGGTTTAGCCGTTTCTGAGTATATAAGGAACACACAAACAAACAAACCAACCTACAAACAAACACAAATTAATTTTTATGTATAAGTTTCCGATTTGACTATTACTGCAATAGTTTGGTCATATGTTAACCGCTCCCTAAAAAAATTTAGCTCGATCAGATCATTGGAGAATTTCATAGAAATCTGTTCAGATTTAGATAGAGCTCCCATAAAAATGTCTAAATGCTTGGCAAAATTTTGCACAACTATTTCCCCTGTGACTTCTAGCATACGTACGGATTTTTGTCAAAATTCTACATTTCAAATTTAAACAAATCTTAATTTCGACGACTGCACACCCAATCTGGTTTAGGGTTTAAAAAAGTCCGCTTCGCCTGACTTTAGCCCGTCCTTACTTCTTTACTTAATGTATCTGATTTATACCCATATAAGTATCGGAGACACTGAAAAAAATTGTGTGGAGTCGTAAACAGTTTATTTGGTCCTTTATGTGGTTTCTTCATAATTAAACTGTATACATGGTAGCTAGCCAGATATGGTCGTATCTGGATATAAATACTTCTGAAATTAGCGCGCCAACTTAACTTGGAAAAGTTAATACATCAGGAGAAGCCGTTGTACAAAATTTCAGCCAAATCGGATAATAGTTACGCTCTCTGGAGGCTCAAGAAGTCAAGATCCCAGATCGGTTCATATGGTAGCTATATCAGGTTAAGGACCGATTTGAACCATGTTTGCCACAGTTGTTGGAAGTCATAACAAAAGACCGAAATATAGACCGATTTCAACCATACTTAGCACAGTTGTTGAAAGTCATAAAGGAACACGTGATGCAAAATATTAGCCAAATCGGATTGGAATTGCTCTCTGTAGAGGCCCAAAAAGTCAAAACCCCAGATCGGTTTATATTGCAGCTATATCAGGATTGGAAACGATTTGAACTATTCTTAGCAGAGTTGTTGAAAGTCATAACAAAACACCTCATGCAAAATTTCAGCCAAATCGGATAAAAATTGCGTCTTCTAGTGGCCCAAGAAGTCAAGACCCCAGATCGGTTTATATGGCAGCCATATAAGGTTATGGACCGAATTGAACCACACTTAACACAGTTGTTGGATATCATAACAAACCACGTCGTGCAAAATTTCATTCCAATCGGATAAGAATTGCGCACTCTAGAGGCTCAAGAAGTCAAGACCCAAGATCGGTTTATATGGCTGCTATATCAAAACATGGGCCGATATGGCCCATTTACAATCCCAACCGACCTACACTAATAAGAAGTATTTGTGGAAAATTTATTTTAAGCGGCTAGCTTTACACCTTCGAATGTTAGCGTGCTTTCGACAAACAGACGGACGGATTAACAGACGGACGGACATGGCTAGATCGAAATAAAATGTCACGACGATCAAGAATATATGTACTTTATGGGATCTCAGACGAATATTTCGAGGAGTTACAAACAGAATGACGAAATTAGTATACCCCCATCCTACGGTGGAGGATATAAAAATATCGTTCATAAACATAAATGAACAACAAATTCAATAACTAAGACATTATTAGCTTCTACAATAGCAAATAGCTTTTTATGACATTTGTAAGTGTTGTTGTTGTTGTTCTATGATTACACATTGACAGATGTCTTAACAACATTTTTGGCTAATTTTTGTTTATTCAACCAATGTGCGCTGTATATTTTTATAATTTTTTTTTTTTGCCACATCCCATCTTTTGATAGATATGACCATGAGTGATGGTAACGTTTGGCGGTATATTTCAAATACCAAACAGTTTGCGTTGCGTTGCATTTTTGTTTTTGTGCGTTATTCTCAGTTGCCCAAGTATGATGGAGAGTGTTGCTGTTGCTGGTATTTCCTTCGCCGTGCCGCCGCTTTTAGTTTGTGTGGCGTTTGTGTTAATTTAATTGGTCTATGATGCGCGCCGGATGATTGAATGCTTGGCCTGAACTGGATTGAACGGTTGAATGATTGCATAGATGGACGGATAGACGGAGGGAAGTTCGACTGTATGGTTGCTTCAAAAGCTGTTGTTGTTGTGAGGAAAATAAAACCAAAACATAAGAGAGTCTAAGCAAATAAAAATCAACAACTAACTCACTAACTAACTACTCATCAATCCACATTTCGACAGGCCATAAAGAGATCCTCTACTAAAACTGATGTTTTCATTCATTTTATGGCGATTTTTTTTGTTGTTGTTTGTTAAAACTTTAAGTGATTTGTTTGAGGATCATCATAGATGGTTGAAGGCTGCATCGAAGATATTAAGAACTAAGAACTTGGCACTGATGTTATTACATACACTCTACACAAGTATCGTGGCGCTAGTAATCGCAACACTTAATAGCAACAGTTCGATTTTATTCAAATTTGAACAAAAGTTTCTCTAATTCAGCTTATTAAAAAACAGGGAGAAACTTTTTTCATATGCCAAAGAAAACGGCACGCAGTGGTACAGGAAGAAAATCCATCGGCTGAAAGACCTTACGGGGTGGAGCGACCCAAAGGTCATTTTAACTCTTGGTTCATGTGAAGCTTTCTCGAGATCGATTGCCTGCACACCAGCACGCCTTTAACAAAGGAAAGTACATAGAATCTGCCCTTATTGACCTAATCGGTTACATAGAAGGCTCTCTCGCTGTCGAGGAATATACAAATGCAAATTTGCCCATGAACATTCCATTAAGGAACTGGGGCAAACTTCTCACATATCAATGAGTGCTGTTCGATTCAATTTTAAGGTCAATGATATGGGGCCTCCTTTTTATAGCCGAGTCCGAACGGCTTGCCACAGAGCAAAACCTCTTTGGGGAGAAGTTTTTACATAGCAAAGTACCTCACAAATGTTTCCAGGATGGCATAGAGGGGATAACCACCGCTGAAAAATTTTCTAATGTTCCCGCCAGGATTTGAACCCAGGTGTTCAGCGTCGTAGGTGGACATGTTAACCTCTAAGCTACGGTGGCCTTCGAGGAGTGTGCAATGGTAACAATAATGGAAAACCGACATCAATTGGTGACCGGCCATATTTGCTCTTTCATTCCCTCTTAATCATTACCTGGTTGTTATTAACCTGATGGTGAGTTTATTGTCCGTAAAGATTTTTACACTTGACGTCCTCGCGTTGAGCCCACACCACCTCAGGCATTCCGTGATTGCTCGGATCACCTCCTGCAGGGCCATTTTATGTTAAGGTAGTAGGAAACACATCTCATTAGGTTTTCAATATAGACCACCGGGTCCACTCTGTCCTCCAGCTTTGATCCATCCCTGTAGGATGAACTTTTAGATGGAAATATCAGAGTCAATTCACTATGGAACGGACTGTGTAGCACTATGGAACAGACTCTGCCCTGGCAGCAGTGCCTCGCACTTGAGAAGCAAGTAATGTCTCAGGTATCCGATCTGAAAGCTCATCGATTCCTTCCTGGTTTCCTATAGTTGACTCGACTATACCGGTTTCTTATAGTTGAGACGACTATACCGCGATGTTGTGACTTGCTCTCATCCTCTATCCATTCTCCCATCGCCTTGAAACTCACAGCCGTAATGACTGCCTCATACTTATTATGTATGCGTGGTCCTCATCGCCTCGCATATACTATGGTCTAATCACACTCCTGTACATAGTGCCCACATTTGAGAGCTTTCTCGATACGTTCCTCCAGTGACACTTCTAATTCAGATTCCGGTCCAAGATCACTCCTAAGAATTTTACCTTATCAGATACCGAGAGTTGATACCATTCACATGTTTTATCTTCATTTACCACCCGACCCTCTTCTACTGATTTAAAAAGCAGCGATTACTACTTCTGGTGGCTAACCCATAATACCGATGTCGTAGGCATAGTCCAGTAGCATGTGGTCCCTTGTGAGTAGTGTGTCGAACCTATTCATATCTGCATCTCGTTTACATCTCCAGCAGTATACTAAAGAGATCCCAGGTTAAAAATTGTGTGGTTCGGGAAGGTTCATTCCTATTCTTACTGAGAAACGTGTATCAGCAAGCTTAATGTTGCAGTGTCTTATCAATTTTGTAGGGAAACCATATTCAGACATGGCTGGAAATACCTTTGAATGTATAAGGCTGCCGAAAGTGGCTTTGTAGTCAACGAAGATATGGGAAGTGTCAACCTGAGCTTCTAGGTTCTCTTCCAGGATTTGGAGAAGTGCGAATTTCTGTTCTATGATAGATTTACCAAGTCTGAAGCCGCATCGATAGGACCTAATTATCTCATTGACTTTAGATTTAAATATTTCATACAGAATACTCGAGAGTAGGAAGAAGTTTATTCCTCTGTAGTTGAGATATACTGTCTTGTTTCCTTTCTTGTATACGGGACATAGTATGCTGATGTTCCAATCATCGGGTATGCGTTCTTCCAGCTTGCTTCGTCTGGTCGTAAACAGTTCAGCTGCAATCCATCAGCTCCTACTGCAGTGTTGTTTTTCAGTTTAAAGTGTCCTAGATAAGACGGACGGTGGGTATAAAAATGTTCAGCGGTTGTTATACCCTCCAAATGCTGGCGACATTTGTGAGGTACTATGCCATGAAAAAGAGCCTGGGTTCAAATCCTGGCGAGAACATAAGAAAAACATTTTTTTAGCGCTGGTTATCCCCTGCTAATTGTGGCGGCATTTGTGAAGTACTATGCCATGTTAAAACTTCTACCCAAAGAGGTGTCACACTGCGGCACGCCGTTCGGAATCGGCTATAAAAAGGAGGTGCCTTATCATTGAGATTGAAATTTGAATTGGACCCAGTTCCCCCAGTTCCCAGTGGAATTTGTAATTGCATGCCATACAAAAACTTCTCCCCAAAGAGGTGTCGCACTGCGGCACGACGTATGGACACGGCTATAAAAAGGAGGCCCCTTATCATTGAGTTTAAAACTTGAATCGGACATCAGTCATGGATATGTGAGAAGTTTGCCTCTGTCCCTTAATGGAATGTTCATGGACAAATTTTGCAGTTTCGAGATGTCTTTCTCGATTTTTTGAACTAGCCAACGCTATCGTTGTATTTTGAAAGGTTTGACTATCCCTTGACTAAGCATTTGGGAACCACAACATTGAGATAGTCAGCAACTTTATCTACCTCTACACCGCCGTAACCGAAACGAAGGACAACAGTTTTGAAATAAAGCCAAGAATAATACTGGCAAACAGATGCTACTTTGGACTAAGTAAACAGTTTAGAAACAAGGCCACCTTTCGACAGACGAAGCTTACACTATACAAGACGTATCAGTGTCTTGTACAGTGTAAGCTTCGTCTGTCGAGTGTCGTCCGTGCTGTTATATGGTTCTGAGGCATCGGTACTTGTGAAAGCAGATGAGACAGTGTTTGGAGTATTTGAGAGAAAGATTCTTCGTAAAATATATGGACCAGTTTGCGTTAATGGAGAATAAAGATATCGTATGAACCACGATCTGTATGACGACTATAGATAGCTACAGGCATCAGAATACAACGTCTGCGTTGGCTAGGTCATGTTGTCAGAATGGATGAAGAAGCTACAGCAAGGAAGTCTTTTGAAACCACGGTGGTACACGCAAACGTGGACGACCAAAAGCCCGATGGAAAGTTCAAGTGGTGGTAGGCACCTCGAGATTTAGTGTCAAATATTATAGTATGAGCGCAGAAGATCGAGGCGCTTGGAATGCTATTCTACGTTCGGCTAGTGGAACAAATGTTCTGTCATAGCCAATTAAAGTAAGTAATTAAGGCTAAGCCTGTGTCGTCATACAGCTCGTAGTTCATTCAACTCCGACATCCTTCTTCAATGCGGACACCTTAACACTCCAAGTACTGCCTTGTCTGCTGTCACAAGTACCCATCATTCAGACCATACACCAGTACGGGTTAGGTTAGGGAGGTTAGAAAAGAGGGGCCGATATTAATCCGCGCTATCCCAATACGGACATACACCTAAGACAGCAATCGGCTTGTTGTGCGCTCTAAATACTAACAAAATAAAAGCGTGCTAAGTTCGGACGGGCCGAATCTTGGGTAACCACCACCATGGATTTCGCTAAACAAGTCATAACAGGATATTGATACTTGGGGGTCTATATCATCATATTGATCAATTCGGATATAACTTGGCACTGATGTTATAAGTCATAAGATAGGGGTGTTGTTCACATTTCAGCAAAACCAGGTGATAATGTTGGCTTCTAAGGGCTGAAGAAGTCAAATCCGGGGAGCAGTTTATATGGGGGCTATATCTGTCTAAAGATCGATTCGGGTCATACATAGCATGAATAATGAAAGTCACAACACAAGTCTTTGTTCCAAATTTCAGCCAAATGGGATGAACATTTACGTTTCTAGGAGCTCAGGAATTTAAATCCGGGGATCGGTTTTTATAAGGGCTTTATCTATTTATAGACCGATTCGGATAATACTAAGCATAGATGTTGGAAGTCTTAACTTAAGTCTTTGTTCCAAGTGTTAGCCAAATCGGATGATAATTGAGGTTTCTAAGGATCCAAGAAGTTAAGTCCGGGAATCGGCTTATATTGGACTATATCTGTTTATAGACCGATTTGGATCACAGTTGGCATAGTTCCGGATCGTATTTGACATGAAGGTTGGAAGTCATATCTCAATTCGTTGATCCAAGTTTTAGCCAAATCGGATGAAAATTGAGGCTTGTAGGTGCTCAAGAAGTCAAATCAGGGCATGGATATCCAAACCTGAACCCAAAGACCTACATCAATAATTGTGCAAAATTACAAGCGGTTTGCTTCATATGTTCGACCGCAATCGTGATTTCGGCAAATGGACGGACGGACTTGTCAAGATCGACTCAGAATGTCAGGACAATCCAGAATATATATACGAGGGTTGCCTTTTATATTTCGGGACAACAGAACACAAAAATAAATATTAAGATCTATACACTTTTGCATGCGTTTGAGCTAATTGTCAAAGCACTTTTGCCACACTGGTTGAGGTATCTCCAAAACATGCATTCTAAACACATCAACCGCTTCTTCAGGTGTCGAAAAACGTTGACTTCTTATTTTATTTTTTGCGTACGGGAATAAAAAGAAGTCATTCGGTGCCAAGTAAGGACTATACGGCGGAAGACTCATCACATCGATGTTTGGAGTGCTTAAAAATGCAGTTGTTTCATATTTTTGGAGCATTTCTTTCGACCAATCGACACGAGCCTTTTTTTGAGCGATTGACAAAATTGTGTGGGATCCAACGCAAACAAATTTCTTTGAGGGTCAAGTCTTTATGCAACATTGAATCCATGCTGGTCCCACTAATGTCTAAGGATGTCTCAATCTCACGATAGGTCACATGGTTTATGGAACAACAACTGACTTTGGATGACCATCACGAAATTCGTTTTGTAGTGATTTACGAACTCGGTTGAATTCGCCATACCATCGATAAACACTGGTTCTTGATGGGGCTTCATCACCAAAAATTGAATTAAGTTCATCGATGCACTGTTGTTGAGTTAATTCACGTCGAAAGTTGTGAAAATAATTGCACGAAAATGATCACGATTTAATTTCATTTTTTGGGCGAGATGAATCTTTAAAGTTACTGTAAGCAACACAAATAGCGCTCGTATGTCAAAACGTTCAGAGTATGTTCAACTTCAAATATTTCAAGCTTTAAGATAGAGCTGTCAGTTGGCAGATTGCAACACAAGGGTGGTCAAATCCCTAAATATAAAAGGCAACCCTCGTACTTTATGGGATCTTAGATTAATGTTTCGAGCTGTTACAAACGGAATGGCTAGATCAGTGTACCCCCATCCTATGGTGGTGGGTCGATGAAGCATCCTTTAAAAAGAATATCTAGGTTAGGATTTCCGTGCCACTAACAAAATCCTTAATTGTTTTCCATACCATGTTCCTAAATCGGTTCATGTTTGGTATTGTGTCCCCACCTAAGTGTCGGTATCTGTTAGCAGAGAATGAAGATAGGAAATGCTCCACGTCTCATCATCTTCCCCATATGCCCTGCTCATGCGATCACTTGCCACACCTATTTTGCATATATGAGCTATGTATCCCGTTGTGATATCGAAAGCTATACTGACCTCCTTCTTACTCAATGTCAGTAATGGTAAGGTTAGGTGCGGTTGAAAAGAGGGTGCAGATCTTAATCCGCTCCACGCCACTATGGACATACACCTAAGTCACTAATCGGCTTGTTGTGCGCTATAAAAACTATAAAGTAACCTCTAATAAGAAAATTTTAAGTTAGGAAATCTTTAATTGTTTTCAATACCACTCACGTAAGTTGGTTCATGTCTGATATTGTGTCTCCACCTAAGCACCGGTATCTGTTGGACACGAAAGCCGGGCAATGACAAAGGAAATGCTCCAACGTCTCATCATCTTCCCCGCATTCCCTACACATGCTATCACTTGCCGCACTGATTTTACATAAGTGAGCTAGTAGTCCTATGTGTCCCGTTATGACACCAATAGCTATACTGGAGCTCCTTCTTGCTTCCTTTCAGTAATAGCCTCGTCTTTTCACGATCTGGATCCCCCATAGGATTTTCGCCATCCTACCGACCGTTTCGCTGTTCCACAATATTGCATGCGCAATCGTCGCCCACTCCCTTAACTCGGACTGCGTCGACCCGAAAGGCTTCGGGTTAACCAAGTTTATTGACGGCAGTTCTCTGGCCTTCACCGTCAAATCGTCTGCCCTTTCATTTCCCCTTACTCCGTTATGGACCAGCACCCAAACGATTCGGATTTTCCCATTCTCAGAGAAGGCGTTAATCTCCTTCTTATACTGCAGGGCTGTTCGTGACCTTAACGTCCTGGCTGTTATTGCCCTTATGGCAATTTTACTGTCGGTAAAGATATTCACACTCGACGTTCTCGCGTTAGCACCACACTACCTCACGCATTCCGTGATCGCCCGGATCTCCCCCTTCAGGACCGTATTATGGTCAGTATTATGTATCCGTATCTTCAGTAATAGTCTGGTCCTCTCATAATTCGGATTTTTCTATAGGATTTTCGTCGTCCTACCAATCGTTTCCCTGTTCTCGTTCGTCGCCCACTTCCTAGGCTCAAACTGCGTCGACCCGAAAGGCTTTGGATTGACCAAGTTTATTGAGGCCAGTCTTCTGGCCTAAATTGCCAAATTGTCTCCTCTCTATTCCCTGGGACCCAAAAAATGCGGATCGTGCCATCCTTTGAGAAGGTAGTATCTGTGTTTCGTATAAAGGCAATTTTCGTCTGCCCAGTGATAGCTTTTTTCCAGAGAGAGTCTTTATTCTTTGAAATTTTGTATTCCATTGTGATGTTGCATATCATTGGTGTAGTGTAAACGTTAGTTGGTTCTGCCAAACTATTGACTTTTCTCTTCTAACTTGTGTGGCTTCATCTAGTCCTGGACGAAAGAGTTCACTTGCAAACTGCTCCTCACTTCCAGTGGTGATGTTGGTTATTTATGACAACAATTTATGGATTGTCTTGGTGTTTTAATGATCATCGTTTAGGCTCTATATATTCTTTGGGCCTGTGCAGTCAGTCAGAGCTAGTAATGTGTTGCTGCATCCGCTAAGGTCTGGCAACGGCGATGTGTTGGCAGCTATAATGGTCTCATCAAAAGCTAAAAGGCCACATACGTTCCACCTGAGCAGCTATGGTGGTATTTTTGCAGCAACGAAAAAAAAGCTGCTGTTTGTAGTCTTCAAAAGAAGTTAAATAAGACTTTTGATGGCTAAATTGTGAAAAGTGATGATCAATTTTTATTTTATGGAATACCTGAAAAAATGATTGAAAATTAATAATTTTATTTAATAAACGCTTGTGGTACAGAGTTAAGAATGTTTGTGAGAGGCTCTAACGTCTGTTCGTCCCTTATTCAATGGATGGCTCAATGGCCGCTTTATTTATGGCTGGCCATTAAAACCTTCAAAGTGGAAAATTGATTTATCGTCAGTTCCTTATTGTGTATATTCGTGGTTGTTGTTGTTGTTGCCACCCTTCCCTGTTGATAAGCACCATTTTCTTTTAGTTCCTAGTGAACCGCCCTCCCCCTGCGGCAGTTGCCCTTTCAGTAGCCTAATCGATTTCGTCTACAATAAAATGGTCATACGCTGGAAATCATTAGCACTCACTCGTTTCAAGTTGTTCTTGTTTTTTGTTTTGTTTCTTGCTTATCGGTTTTCCTTTGTGGCATTGAATAAAAATGGTGTGGGTTCTCTAGGCTAAGGGAAAAGATTAATTTACCTACCGAGTCCTAAGTACTGACCCCCATCAGGAAAAATTAAATGGCAAAATAGACGCATTAATATGGAATTTGTGTAGGGTCCCAAAACGCCCTCACAATCGTCATCAAATGAACACTGGCAGGCACTCGTCTTGCCACACAAGGACTGATGTGGCCAAGGAAATAAAGTAACAGCACAACATTATAAAAACATATGACCTCTCTGACCAAATGGCCACAGTAAAGTAAACAACCACCATGGAAGGACAATAGCAAAAGCAATAAATATACACGTATGGGCCTTACACCACCACAATGAAACTGACGAAAAAAAAAAATAGGAAAAATTGAAAACAACATCAAAATGTATTCATTGTTGCAACACATCAGCCAAACATATTACAATTAATCATGAAAATAACAACGTGCCACAAATTACATGCCCCCTCCGTAGTATTGTTTGACATACCCACTCACATTCGGGCAATAATAAACGCATTACTTACCTTACAGTGGTAGCGAAAGAAATAGTTGAACGAAAATACGAGCGGTCATTCGGCATTTCGAAAGTGTTCAGACTTATGAAAAATATTTAAATTTGTGAATGTAGCATTATGGCATCGGCATGTGCCATTTTTAATACACACCACCGAAGGATGGGGGTATATTCATTTTGTCATTCCGTTTGGAAAAACTGCAAATTTTTTCCATGAACATTCCACTAAGGAACAGGGGCCAACTTCTCACATATCAATGAGTGCAGTCCGATTCAAGTTTAAGCTCAATGACAAGGGGCCTCCCTTTTATAGCCGAGTCCGAACGGCGTGCCGCAGTGGGAAACCTCTTTAGAGAGAAGATTTACATGGCATATGACCTCACAAATGTTGCCAGCTTTAGGAGCGGAAAACCAACGCTGAAAAAAAAAATTTTTTTCTGTTGGTCTCGCCAGGATTCGAATCCAGGCGTTCAGCGTTCAGGCGGATATGATAACCTCTGCGCTAAGGTCTAGCGCCCATAAAAGCCACTTTTAATATCCGATTTTGCTGAAATGTGGGACAGTGAGTTGTGTTAAGCCCTTTGACCTCCTTCAATTTGGCCTAGATCGGTCCTGATTGGGACATAGCTGCCTAAAGACTGATCACTCGATTTAAGCCGAAATTTGAGACATTGAGTTGTATTGGGCCCTACGACATCTTCTTCAATTTGGCCCAGATCGGTCCAGATTTGGATATAGCTGGCATATAGACCGATCTCTCGATTTAAGGCTCTGGGCCCATAAAAGAAGCATTTATTGTGCGATGTCACCAAAATTTGGGACAGTGAGTTAAGTTAACCGTAGCGCAGAGGTTAGCATGTCCGCCAATGACGCTAAACACCCGGGTTCGAATCCTGGGTTTTCCCCTCCTAATGCTGGCAACATTTGTGAGGTACTATTCCATCTAAAATTCTCTCCAAAGAGGTGTCGCACTGCGGCGCGCCGTTCGGACTCGGCTATAAAAAGGAAGCCCCTTATCATTGAGCTTAAACTTGAATCGGACTGCACTCATTGATATGTGAGAAGTTTTCCCCTGTTCCTTAGTGGAATGTTCATGGGCAAAATTTGTATTTTGTTTTGAGTTAAGTTAAGCCCTCGACATGCTTCTGCAATATGGCACAAATCGGTATAAATTTTGATATAGCTGCCATAAAGACCCATCTCTCGATTTAAGGTTTTGAGCGCCATAAAAGCCGCATTTATTGTCCGATGTCGGCGAAATTTGAGACAGTGAGTTGCGTTGGGCCTTCGACATACTTTTTCAATTTGGCTAAGATCGGTTCAGATTTAGATATAACTGTCGTATAGACCGACCTCGCGATTTAAGGCTCTGGGCCCAAAAAGGGCGCATTTATTGTCCGATGTTGCCGAAATTTGGGACAGTGAGTTAAGTTATGCCCCTCGACATACTTCTGCAATTTGGAACAGATGGGTATAGATTTTGATATATCTGTCATATAGACCCACGATTTAAGGTTTTGGGCTCTCGATTTAAGGTTTTGAGCTCATAAAAGACGCATTTATTGTCCGATGTTGCCGAAATTTCAGACAGTGAGTTGTGTTGGGCCCTTCGACATTTTTCTGCAATTTGGCCCAAATGGTCAAGATTTTGATATAGCTGCCGATGCCTCGATTTAAAATCTTGCCCCCATAAAAGGCGCATTTAAAATCCGATTTCACTGAAATTTGACTTACTTACTTTACTTACTTTAATTGGCTATGACAGAATATATGTTCCACTAGTCGAACGTAGAATAGCATTCCAATCGCCTCGATCTTCTTCGTTTATATTATAATCTCTGACACTTAATTCGAGGTGTCTCCCAAAACTTGAACTTTCCATCGGGCTTTTGGTCGTGATTTTGGTCGTCACGGTTTGCGTGAACCACCGTGCCTTTAACAGACTTCTTTGCTGAAGGTTCTTCATCCATTCTGACAACATGACCTAGCCAACACAGCCGTTGTATTTTGATGCGTATAACAATGCTATCGTCGTCATACAGCTCGTGGTTCATACGACACTTATATTCTCCATTAACGCAAACTGGTCCATATTTTTTACGAACAAACTTTCTCTCAAATACTCCAAGCACAGCTTCGTCTGCTTTCACAAGTACCCATGCCACAGAACCATATAACAACACGGGTAGTATATGTGTCTTGTATAATGCAATCTTCGTCCGTCGGGAGGTTGCCTTGTTTCTAAACTGCCTACTTAATCCAAAGTAGCATGTGCCAGTATTATTCAGCAGAGTTTTATTAGTTTTGTAGGTATACCAAACTCAGGCATGCCTTGAAATACCTTTGAACGTATAAGGGTATCAATAGCGGCTTTATAGTCTACAAAGTGATAGTAGGTGTTGATTTGTCCTTCTCGGGTCTCTGCCACATTACTCCTTGTCTCCTTTCCTTCCAAGATTGGACAGTTAAGCTGATACAAACGCCTTATCAGCGTGTCGCCTCCGGTCTTAAATAATTCAGCGTGTAACCCGTCGGCTCCTGCTGCCTTGTTGTTCTTCAGTCGGGTCACGGCTACTTGGACCTCATTCTGACTAGGGAGTAAACATTCTATACCATCATCAGGGATTGGTTCTGCGGTATCTTCTTTGCCGCCATCGTCGGACACTAGCAATTGGATAACATGTTCTTTCCATATCCCCAGATTCCCTTATTTGTCCCTGCAGGACGATATGCCTGCACCAAAGCCATCGGTTTGATGTGTAATTCTTTGGTAGAAAATCCGGACTTCATTCTGACTCCTATACATCACAATTCGCTCACACTCACGTCTTTTTATTTCTTTTATCTTTCTGCGGAATAGACGTTTCTCCTCTCTCCTTTTCCCCCGATACCACTCATTCATTTGGAGAGTTGCTACAGTACTTATTGCAGGGTTGCTCTATATGCCGTATTCTTGGCTTAAGTAGCATCTTGACACTCTTACTCGTACCATGGGTTTCATGGGGAGGATTCAGGTACCCATGTACGGATTTCGAGGCATTTTCCATGGAGTCTGCAATGGTTTGTCACTGCGCCATTATATCATCGGAACAAGGAGTGCTTCCACCAAGCAGTTGTGTTAGTCGAGTGGAATATGCTGTTGCCATCTGTTGTGTTTGCAGCTTTTCAAAGTCCAATTTCCGTGTAGTGTCAGATGGTACTATCCTCGGCATGCTCAAATGGGTGCGAACCTTTGCTACAACAAGGTAATGATCCGAATCTATATTCGCTCCACCAATCGTTAGTACATCTAACACGCTGGATGAATGCCTTCCATCTATCACAACGTGATCAATTTGGTTTCTCGTGTTTTGATCGGGTGACAGCCATGTGGCTTTGTGAATATTTTTATGTTGAAATCTGGTGCTGTTAGCTGCCATGTGTTTTGCAGTGCCGAAATCTATTAGCCTTAACCCTTTATTGGGTGTTATCGCGTGGAGGCTAAACTTTCCAACTGTCGGACCAAAGATGACTTCCTTCCCCATCTTCGCATTTAAATCTCCCAGAACGGTTTTAATATCATGGGCGGGGCAGCGGTCATATTCTCTCCCTAAGCGTTCGTGGAAAATGTCCTTGGTCTGCTCGTCCTTGTCTTCCGTCGGGGCATCGACACAAATAAGGCTGATGTTGGATAATTTGGCTTTTATGCGGACTGTGGCTAGCCTCTCATCCACCGGAGTAAAGCTGGAGACAAGATGTTTCAGTCTCCGACTAATCACAAATCCACAACCAAATTCATGCCTGGTGTTATGGCAGCTATAGAATAGTTCGTCACCCTTTGGTGTTGTTGTGGAGCCATTCCCAGTCCATCGCACTTCCTGTAAGGCGGTAATATCTGCCTTGTACTTCTCTAATACATCCGCCAGCGCCTATACTGAACCTGGAATAGAGAGTGCGGACATTCCAGGTGCAGATCCGCAAACCATGGTCTTTTTTTCGTTTGCGTGGGTCGTCAACGATATTTCTTTGTTTCTCTGAGTGATTCTCATAGTTATCCGGGAGCAGGTTACTGGTCCAGCGCCCTAACCTCATAGGTTTTGTGGGATCGCACATGTATCCCTCGTTGTCGCAAACCGTTTGCTTGCCTCTAGCCGCATTTAACCTGGGAACAGACGCTGATGTTGGCCATTGGTTATTTGAAGGCGCCAATAACTCGCGTCGTCATCTCTAGTTTCAGTGGAACTCAGTGTTTAATTAAGATCCCGTGCCACCTGACCCCTTACTGAGACTCTCCTCTCGAAATCCCTAACTGCCCGCGGCCGCATTTGCAGCTACTCCGCACAAAAACGGAGCTTTCCACTATCCGCAACCTGTAGACGCGCCCAGTAGCTATCAGCTAAGCTTACCGTGATAATAACGGACAACACACAAGTCGGAGCTCAAAGTTCTGTGTGCCGCTCATAGTTATCCCGTGTCGGCCACCTCGGATATTTGTTAACATGATTTCGTTAAAATCCGGTATGGGATGAAAAACCGGGCGGCACCGGCTTGAAGACTCTGTGCGTACGAGTTATTGGCGGCTTTTACATGATCAATGGCCATAATTTTTCAGAGGCGATCGGTCCTATGGACCGGAACGGACTTTTGAGCTTGACAAGAATCGCTATCTTCGCATTAAATTGCGGAAAATTCACCATTATGAACCTGCAGCAGCTGTATCGATATTTGGTCCCGAATTGGACCCAACTCGGCACAATTCACTCTTCAAAATTTCAACAAAATCGGGTAATAAAAAGGTTTTATATGGGTTCAATGCCGTTAATCGGGATATCGATATAAATGGCAACTATATCCATATGTTATCCTATCAGCATCATATCGGGGAGGATATTTAGGTGTTAAACATGGCACAGTATACTTAGTTTCAACAAAATCGGGTAGAGATTCCTTAATTATGGGTGAAAGGCCTCTAATCAGAAGATGGATCTTTGTGGGGGCTATGCCAACAGCTCACATTAATTTTCCGTAAAATTGGACAATGAATGCGGCTTTTATGGGCCTGAGATAAACCGGAAGATCGATGTGTAAAGGGGCTACATTAAGATAAATGCCAATTTAGACCATATTCTGCACGGTTATAGGGGATCTTAACACAAATTATTGTCTAAATTTCAGCCTAATCATGTAATAAATTCAGATTTTATGGGCCTAAGTTCTTACATTAAGATATAGTCCGATTTGGACCATATACGACAGAGATGTCGGTGCACCCCCAACATCCCCCCTAGCTACGCCTATGGCTAAACAACCTTGCCAAGCCCGGTCTAAATCTGTCAATACATAGGATTCTGTTACGACTTCCAACATGAGTGGTAAGTATGGTCTAAATCGGTTCATATGACCTTAAACTTTTATCATTTGTGGACATTTTCAGCAGAATCCATGGTGGTCAGTTCACAAGATTCGCCCCAGCTGAACTTAGCACGGTTTTATTTGAAAAGTTAAAAAATTTAACTTTACATGAACTTCGGCAGATTTTAGCCAATAGCAATCCCTACCGACGTGCCCGATTTACCACAATATGAGCCAACAATTTAAGCAATCCTGTCAAGAGTTTGAACACAACTGGAGACCAATATTCCTTCGAGTCCTTGTGTGTTTTTGAACTGTATTCTCCACTGTTAAAGTTTATTATCCTAAAAGCTAGGGACGAAAGAAATTAAAGTAAAAAAAAAGTAATACCACGAACCAAGACTAATAAAATGAACATAAAAATGAAATCAATCAACTTTTTGATAAATTATAGAAGGCAACGACAATGGGAAAACACAATAAAAACCATGAGTATTTCTTCACGTTTGTTCACATTGGGGTGTGCCGATTGGTCGATTACAATAGAAATAATTGGTACTATTATTTGTGTTGGCCTTTTAGGCTGATCATTGAATTGTTATTTTCAAATTGTTTACACTACAAAAATGGTCAAACCACGGTTAAATAAGAGAAAAGCGCCGTAAAATCCTTTCAGTAGCCCCCAGATCGGTCCAGATTTGGATATAGCTGCCATATAGACCGATATCTCGATTTAAGGTCTTAGGCCCATAAAAGGCGCATTTATTGTCCGATGTCGCCGAAATTTGGGACAGTGAGTTAAGTTAGACTCTTCGACATCTTTCTTCGATCGGTCCAGATATGAATATAGCTGCCATACAGACCGATATCTCGATTTAAAGTCTTAGGCCCATAAAAGGCCATTTCTTGTCCGATGTCGCCGAAATTTAAGACAGTGAGTTGTGTTAGGCCCTTCGACATTATTCTTCACTTTGGCCAAGATTGGTTGAGGTTTGGATATAGCTGTCATATAGACCGACCTCTCGATTTAAGGTCTTGCGGCCATAAAAGGCGCATTTATTGTCCAATTTTGCCAAAATTTGAAACAGTGAGTTGTGTTTCGACATCCTTCTTCAATTTTGCACACATCGGTCCAGATTTGAATATAGCTGCCATATAGACCTTTCTCTAGATTTAAGTTTTTGGTGCCATAAAATGCGCATTTAATGTCTGATTAATATACCCTCCACCATAGAATGGGGGTATACTCGAAATATTCGTCGGAGACCCCATGAAGTACATATATTCTTGATCGTCGTGACATTTCATGTCGATCTTGCCCTGTCCGTCCGTCCGTCTGTCTGTCGAAAGCACGCTATTTTTCGAAGGAGTAAAGCTAGCCACAAATACTTCTTGTTAGCGTAGGTCGGTTGGGATTTTAAATGGGCCATATCGGCCCATGTTTTGATATAGTTGCCATATAAACCGATCATTGGTCTTGACTTCTTGAGCCTCTACAGGGCGCAATTCTTATCCGAAAAGCGTGCTAAGTTCGGCCAGGCCGAATCTTATATACCCTCCACCATGGATCGCATTTGTCGAGTTCTTTTCCCGGCATCTCTTCTTAGGCAAAACAGGATATAAGAAAAGATTTGCTATGCTATTAGAGCGATATCAAGATATGGTCCGGTTTGGACCACAATTAAATTATATGTTGGAGACCTGTGTAAAATGTCAGCCAATTCGAATAAGAACTGAAACCCTTTGGGGGCTCAAGAAGTAAAAAAGAGAGAGCGATTTATATGGGAGCTGTATCGGGCTATAGACCGATTCAGACCACAATAAACACGTATGTTGATGGTCATGAGAGAATCCGTCGTACAAAATTTCAGGCAAATCGAATAATAATTGCGACCTCTAGAGGCTCAAGAAGTCAAGATCCCAGATCTGTTTATATGACAGCTATA
The DNA here is from genome assembly GCF_963082655.1 of Stomoxys calcitrans. Taxonomy (NCBI): domain Eukaryota; kingdom Metazoa; phylum Arthropoda; class Insecta; order Diptera; family Muscidae; genus Stomoxys; species Stomoxys calcitrans. The sequence continues at coordinate 92,442,189 of NC_081556.1, read as the reverse complement.
TCAGGTTATCGACCGATTTGAACCATACTTAACACAGTTAATGGATATCATAACAAAACACGTCGTGCAAAATTTCATTCCAATCGGATAAGAATTGCGCACTCTAGAGGCTCAAGAAGTCAAGATCCCATATCTTTTTTTATATGGCAGCTATATCAGGTTATAAACCAATTGGAACCTCATTTGACACAGTTGTTGAAAGTAAGAATAAAATATGTCTTGCAAAATTTCAGCTAAATCGGATAAGAATTGCGCACTCTAGGGGCTGAAGAAGTCAAGACCCAAGATCGGTTTATATGGCAGCTATATCAGGTTATAAACCGATTTGAACCATATTCGGCACAGTTGTTGGATATCATAACAAAACACGCCGTGCAAAATTTCATTCCAATCGGATAAGAATTGCGCACTCTAGAGGCTCAAGAAGTCAAGATCCAAGATCGGTTTATATGGCAGCTATATCAAAACATGGACCGATATGGCCCATTTACAATACCAACCGACCTACACTAATAAGAAGTATTTGTGCAAAATTTCAAGCGGCTAGCTTTACTCCTTCGGAAGTTAGCGTTCTTTCGACAGACAGACGGACTGACGGACGGACAAACGGACGGACATGGCTAGATCGACATAAAATGTCGCGACGATCAAGAATATATATACTTTATGGGGTCTCAGACGAATATTTCTAGTAGTTACAAACAGAATGACGAAATTAGTATACCCCCCATCCTATGGTGGAGGGTATAAAAAGTGATATGATTTTGAAAGCAGATAACTAATAGAAAAAAAATTTATTAGTGTTGATCTGAACCAGACCCGTAGCCCTGAGTATCTTAGTCATTAGCGAAGCACACCGGGCGAGCTGGTGCCATATAAAACTTCTCCCCACAAAGGTGTCGCACACATGGGGCAGCAGATTCAATGTCTTGAAGAAAAGTTTTAATTTTGCAATTTTTCCATTTTTCTCTCGGAAGCACCTATTGTCCACATGGTTACATTGTGTGATGCGCACATAAAGTTCCCCCTCTTTTTGTACGCCTTTGATGGACGAGTGACTTTTGAGCAGACGACCTCAAAACTCACAGCGAGAAAACAACAAATCTAGAAAAGTGAAAGAAATATAAGACATGAAAATAACAACAACGGGACCAAGAAAACAGCAACAGTGCGCTACAACAATAACATCAGAAGCCAACAACAACAAAGAAGACAATTAATTGCAAAATAAAAATGTTGCTGTACATTATTACAGCAACAACCGAGGGTAACATTAACCAACCATCGAAGGGAAAACTCAACTGAACTTTAAGGGCTTGCATTGGTGAATGGGGATAGTGATGGTAGTGCTGCTGCTGCTGCTGCGGTGGTCAGAGTCAACAGAAATTGAAAAATAAATTGAAATTGAATCGAGCGAAGTAAATACAAAATGCCAACAGCGATGGAAAGCCATGCGAACAGCTAACAGCTAAACCGGGGCATTAGGCACAAGGAATTTCACACGCGTTTAAGCCAACCGAAGGTGAAAGAAGTCAACAAGGCTGGCACAATAAACGCCAGCATTGATAATCGCATGGATGCAAACACATACTCGTACCAACAGACACAGACGGTCACACAGTTGCCTTGGATACATGCATGAATGGAGAATGTGAATGAAAGCTAAGGAAGAACGTTATGCCTTTTTGCGTAATTAGTGTTTTGTTGAGACACACGAGTGCACACAGCGTTTTAAGCATCCTTTGTTATCAAAGGACTAAAGGACAAATGAGAAGAGAATGAGGCAGAGAGAAAGATGGTGAGAGAGTGGTGATTGTATATTCAAACTTTAGGATTAAATTGGCAGACGTCTTCGATTGTATGGAATCGGGTTGATGCGGTTGCCATGTCATCACAGACTATGTTGAATGGTGGGCTTTATATCTGGCTACTAAATGCGTAATCCTTAGATACGCCCTGCAGCTAAATTGAAGTTGGGAGAACAACAAAAACAATGGGTTACAATCAAATATTGTAGATATGGAGTACACTAACAACATCAGTGCAAATCATATCCTCTATCACATGAATGTTCACATCGTCAATGCCGACAAGACTTCAAAGAAGTTTCCTTTTGGCTCCCTTAAGAGATCGTCAATAACAACTTGCGATATAGATGTGGGGAATTTTATCGCCATGATAGCCTGCCAACTTAACACTGCTCCTCCATAGCCAAATGCAAAAAATTTAAGTGTTCGGTCGTTTCACCCCATCCCCATGAAAATAGATTCCACAATGATCATTATGCGGGATTTCCATGCTTGCTATCGTAGGGCCAATACCGTAGTTATCCGATAAGTTAAAGATTGAGGTCATGTAATCCTCAAAATCAATATCAGACACCAAATATTCTTCTAGGGGGATACTAAAGATCTTTTGATAAATTGGTCTCTTAGGTAAGGGTAGATTGAAGGTCGCGAGATTAGGAACCTCGGTTGCAAGCCTCTTCATTCAGAGAAATTAGTTTCATTGTCTTCGCCCTTTAAAAAGGAAGAAGAGAAAAAGAAGACGAAGGATACAGTTAGAGATCCACCAACGATCACAAGAGGTGCTTGGCCGTCTTCAACTTCTTCAAGTCATCACAGGCCCCTTCTACATTTCGCCTTCTCCTGTGTCCAGCTCATAGTCAAAGATCTGTTTAATACTCCTAAAGCCGCACCAAAAGGGACGTAAAATCCGGTCTTGACCACCATGCAACTCGTTGCGTCAGTCGAAGCCTTATTTTCATTCCTTGAAGGCTCGGGACCCAGCAGAGCGTGACAGTCTTTCCTTTGGTTCGAAGAAACTCATTTCTGGGCTTGCCTGCATTGCCATGAGCTTTAACATAGCCCCACAAAATATAGTCTTAAGGCGGTCCCGTACGTGAAATAAAATGTTCACCCAACTCGCCTCTCAATAAGTCTATTGTTACGCATGCTGTGTAGCATGTGACACCGTCTTGTTGAAACCTCATACCATGTAAATCAAGCTCTTGCATTTTGGGCAAAAAAAGTTGGATATCATCTCATGATAGCTCTCACCATTCACAGTTACGTTACGATTCGCAACATCTTTGAGGAAGTATGGTCCAATGATGCCACCAACACATAAACAGCACCAAACTGTGACCTCTTCTGGATGAATTGGTAGCTCTTGCAATGCTTCTGGCTGATCTGTACTTCAAAGTTGTTTGGTCAATCGGTTTACGAGCCGATTGAGCCAAAAATGAACTTCTTCGATCGATGGAAGAAGCGCGCGATGAACTTTCTCTACAGAGCACGCATTTTGATAATTAAATTCATTAATTTGCTACCATTGTTCGTTTGTAAGACGTATCATGGTTAAGTTATAGACCAAACTGAAGATGTTTGACAGTGAAACAAAACACGAAACGTGCGTGAGCTGTTCAAACCAGATAAGGGCTAAAAATCATATTTTATATCGTTTCCATTGTTCAGCAGCCCTTCCCACGAATTCTATTGAGACTTCAAGAACGCATACATATTCCCCTGAAAGACGCTATAACTGTCATGATCCCAAACAACTCCTTCATCAATTCATGTAAATAGGTCTGATGAAAGACTGCTTACCCTCCGCCCAGATATGCCTTTCCGGGAATACGACCTCTCACTGTCAACAACGAAGGAAGGCAGGAAGGCCACGCTGCATCGCTTATTCCCAAAAGATCAGAAGAATGCCTATAGTTTGAGGAAGTAAACATTGCCGAGTACCTTAGTCTAAGGGCGATCTATGTCGGTGCATAGCCAACATTAAGGTGCAAAGGCTTAAGATCGAGCATTCAAAGATCAGCACCGCCGTGGCACCCTTTCCATTTACGAACGGTGGGACAACTTCTCCCATATCAATGAGTACTACCCGATTCATGTTTTAAGATCAACGATAAGGGACCTAATTTTTATTGCTGAGACCAAACCACATGCCGTAGTGCGAAACGTCTTGGGAAGACATTTTTACTTGGCTGCCATACAACTTATTCAAATAACATAGACGTAGATAGCCCATTAGGTGGGAATAATCACCTCAAAAAATTTGTATATCTTCCACAATAGGATGGGGGTATACTTATTTCGTCATTCCGTTTGTAATACCACGAAATATTCGCATAAAGTATATATAATCTTGATCGTCATAACATTTTAAGTCGATATGGCCAAGTCCGTCCGACTGTCCGCCAGTTTGTCGAAACCATACTAACTTTCGAAGTATAGCCAGCCGCTTGAAATTTTGCACAAATACTTCTTATTAATGTAGGTCGTTTGGGATTGTAAATGGGCCATATTGGTTCATATTTTGATATAGCTGTCACATAAACCTATCTTGGATCTTGACTTTTTCAGCCACTAGAGAGCGCAATTCTAATCCGATTTGGCAGAAATTTTACATGAAGTGTTTTCTTTTGATTTCTAATAACTGTGATAAGCATGGTATAAATCGGACCATAAGCTGGTGTAGCTGCCATAGAATCCAATCTCGGATCTTGACTTCTTGAAATTTTGTAGGCGCAATTATTTTTCAATTTAGCTGAAATTTTGCACGAAGTGTTTTGTTTTGCAACAAGCATGGTCCACATCGTTTCATAACCTAATATAGCTCCTATCTAAACCGATATCCCGATTATACTTCTTAAGCCTCCAGAGAGTGGAATTCTTATCCGATTTGGCTTTAATTTTCTACAACGGCTTCATCCATGACCTTCAACATCCTTGTCAATTATGTTCTGAATTGGCCTATATCCTGACACAAACCAATCTCCAGATTTTTCTTATTGAATCCCTAAAGGGCACTATTCTTAACTGAATTGGCTGCAATTTTACACAAAGATTTCTACTATGGTCTCCAACTTTTAATTCAAGTATATCGGATTCGAACCAGTACTTGTTATAGCTCCAATTATTATCCATTATCCTTTGTTTGCCTGAAAAGAGATAGAGGGGAAAGAACTCGAAAAATGCAGTCCATGGTGGAGGGTATAAAAGATTCGGTCCGGCCGAACTTAGCACGCCTTTAATTGTTCAAATTAAGGTTAAGTTAGGTTGAAAAGAGAGTGCAGATATTAATCCGCCCCATGTCACTATGGACATACACCTTAGCCAGTAATCGGCTTGTTGTGCGCTCTAAAGACTAAAAAGTAAGCTCGAAAAAGAAAATTTTAAGTTAGGAGTTCCGTGCCAATTACAAAATCCTTAATTGTTTACCATACCACTCCCCTAAGATGATTCATGTCTGGTGTAGTGTCCTCACCTAAGTACCGGTGCCTTTTAGCCGCGAAAGCCGGGCAATGACATAGGAAATGCTCCAACGTCTCATCATGTTCCCAACATGCCCTACACCTGCTATCACTTGTCGCATCGATGTTGCATAAGTGAGCTCGTAGTCCTGTGTTTGTCGTTATGACACCAAAAGCTATGCTGACATCCTTCTTACTTCTTTTCAGCAATAGCCTCGTCCTCTCACGATCCGGATCATACCATATAATTTTCTCCGTCCTAACGACCCGTAAGACTTCGAGTAACCAAGTTTATCGACGGCAGTTCTCTGGCCTTCACTGTCAAATCGTCTAACCTTTCATATTCGCTTACCCCGTTATAGCTCGGCACCCAGACACATTTAAAATGTATATCTATGGGTCGGATATCTAGAATAGTCTCCAGTTCCCTAGTGGGTGTGGTCCTCGCTTCGCCTATACCAAAACTACATGTTCTCCGAGCTTGTTGTATGGTCCTTATGTTGCACTTTTTCTCCATAGAAGTCCACCAAACTACTGAGGCATAAGTAAGTATTGGTCTAATCACGCTTTTGTAGAGCCAGTGGACTATCCTCGGATTCAGACCCCATTTCGCGCCCGTCTACAGAGTGCGCTCCTGAATGTGACACTTCCAATTAAGTTTCTTATCCAAGATCACTCCTAAGCATTTGATCTTGTCAGATATCGAAATCGTTTGATTGAGGAAACGTGGTGCGCCAAATTGGCCCACCTTCATTTTCCTCGTGAACACGCATATTTCAGTCTTCTCTGGGTTAAAACTGAGACCCCTGGATCTAGCCCAGTCATATGCTATATGCAAGAGCCTTTCTGCCCTTCTGCATAGCAGGTTTGGATTCTTAAACCTAAGAATTATTATAACATCGTCTGCCTAGCAGCCGGGTTTAACTCCCTCCACAGTCCGCATCTGTAACAGGTTATTTAGGGTGGTCAACCAAAAGAGTGGCGACAAAATGCCCCCCTGTGGCGTGCCCTGTTCCACCTTCTTCCTTATATTTTTATTTTTCAAAGTTGCTTTTTATACCCACCACCGTAGGATAGGTGGTATATTCATAAAGTTATTCCGTTTGCAACACATCGAAATATCAATCCGACCCTGGATCGTCCTAAAATTCTAAGACGATTTAACGATGTCCGTTTGTCTGTCCGTCTATCCGCCACATAGGCTATATAATTTTTTGATATCGGTAGGGGGGCGGACCCTCCCCCTTAGCCCAAAAGTACAACCCAAAAATAAAAGTGGACCGATCGGGACAATATGGGATTCAAATGAAAGTAATTTAAAAGTAGAGTACGAATTTCATAAAAAAATTGGGACCAAGTACATGGGGGCCGCCCCAGCACAAAAACGCCTTTAAATAGGTTTATTTGGCGATCATGACAATATGGGACTCAAATGAAAGTTATTCGGGAGTAGATTACGAATATGGTCAGGAAGTAGGAATAGGCTTTATAATTAATTGATAACGGAAGGGGGCAAAAACACCAACCAAAATCAGAAGTGGGCCGATAAAGACAATATGGGTATCAAATGAAAACTATGCAGGAGTGGATAATGAATCTAGCATACAAATTCATGTCAAAGTATAGGTGGTCACCCCACCCCCACAAAAACGCCCATAATGGGCACATTAGCCAATCTGGGATGTATGGGACTCGGTTTGTTTGTTCCGTATAGACTGAAAAATAGCAAAACCGATTTTCTCGAAATGTGCGACTGCTGTGTAGGTTAGTCTGGAAGGAAATATAGGTTATACAATTTTTCGGTATAGGACGGGGTACGGACCCTCCACCTTATGCCAAAAACACAACCAAAATTAAAAGTGGACCGATCGGGACAATATAGGTATCAAGAGAGTATTCTACTCTCCAATACCTCGGGCCACCCGAACCCCAAAACTCCCCCAAACAGACATATTGGACGTTCATTTCAATGTGGCGCTCAAATGAAAGGTATTCGAGAGTAGATTTCGAATCTGACATACAAAATCAGATCGAAGTATAAGGGATCGCGCCACACCTCAAAAACACCACTAGACCCATTATGACTATATGATACTTGGCTGAACCAAATTTCTTAAAATTTTTATTGATTGTGTACGATTGTCGGGAAGGAAACATACGCTATATCATTTTTAGATATCGGGTGGAGGCGGACCCTCCCCCTTACCCCAACAACGCCACCCATATCCGAAAGTGGCCCGATGTTCACAATAAGGGTATCAAATGAAAGGTATTGGAGACCAGAACACGAATATGGTAATAAAATTTGGTACCCAGAGGGCCCCCAACCCCAAAACTTCTCTAAACAGATATATTCGAAGTTCATGTCAATATAGGACTCAAATGAAAAGTATTATGCAGTAGATTACAAATATGGCATAAAACATTAGGTCCAAGTAATAGGAAGTCGCCCACTCCCAAATACCCCCAAATGGGCATATTAGCCGACCATTGCTATATGGGATTCAAATGAAAGGCATTAGGGAGTAGATTATGAATATGACATTAAAATTTGCTTTCAAGTCTAGGTGGCGCTTTTCCTCCTAAATATAAGTCAAATGGGTTATTTGACCCATTATGACAATATGGGACTCAAATAAAAGGTATTTGAGAATAGAAAACGAATTTGATATCCAATTTCGGAGCTTAGTATTTTGGGGTACGTCCTAAAGCTCCCCCTAAACTAAACTTTATTTCCGTTGGCAATAAAAAACCAATTTCATATCTATTTTCAGTGCAAAGTGCCGGTGGCCTCCCCAGCCCCAAAAAACCACCCTCCAAACGGTTCATATTTACCGACCATATCAATATGGGGCTCAAATTAAAGGGATTTGGAAGTGCAGCACGAATTTGATATCCATATTTGGGTCGAAATGTCTGAGGTGCCTTCCCTCCTCTAATAAGAACATTACCCTAGGAAGAACATGACCACCTGTGCTTTCCGGTTAAAGTTTAAACTCAATGATAAGGGATCTTTTTTTATAGCCGAGTCCGAATGGCAATCCGCAGTGCGACACCTCTTTGGAGAACATTTTTCAAATGACCATGTACGGCATTGAATTCTCGCAAATGTCGCCAACATTAAGAGGGGATAAACACCGCTTTGTTCGATGTTCTTGCCAGGTTTCGAACGCGTTCAGCGTCATAGGCTACAATGGCACGAATTCGATATCCGCATTCAGGGCGAAGTGTTCCCACCCTACAATGATATTAGAGAGTTAAAGAAGGCGCAGCGGAGCGGGCCCGGTTCGGCTTGTTTTTAATAAAACAAAAGTCAGTTCTACGAATTTGCTTCATAATAAAAATATTTATTCGCCAAACCTGTAGCCACGTAAATTTTACATTAAATTGTTGGAAACTTTTGGCATAGGATACACATAATTAAGATTTTATCAACTCGTTTTAGAAAATTTAAGTTATACACCTTGCTCACACTGGAATGTATAGCAGCTAATTTCATTTGATTGCCTGATGTGAGGTTGTTTGACTGTTAAGCATTCTATGGTAGAGCTTGTTGCCATATGCGTAGTGCTGCCTTTGACCACTTGATCCTTTTGAGTTCTATTTAATGGAGTTTTAATAACCTCTGAGTTCTTAGTTTTTTGCGATTATGACAACCATTTCCAAATGAAAGCAAAGCCAACCAATCCAAACCAGAATGCATTAAAGTTTGCTGGCCTTTTCATTTCCAGACCCATAAACTTAATGTGCAAATGATATGTTTGTTGTTTGTGCATGACAAACTTACTTAACATTGAAAATATTAGGACACCCCTCGGGCATAAACTCATGCAGTGCCATTAACGGCTCCCCATTAAACCATCATCAATTTGAACACTTGTACCGTGGTACAATTATGACAGAACCAATTGCAACATTCCCGAACGCAAAATAAACATCTCAATCATATGGGATTTACATGGATGGTGTGAAAAGTGTTAGCATGACCAGCACTTCTTAAGAAGGGGGAGAATCTTAGTGCTCTTGTAGTTATGTTAGATAATTTGAAGCAACAGGCTGTGGAGATATTCTGCATAATAATTTTGGCAGTAAGTGGAAAATAACATCACAAGATGTATGTTATGCAGTTACAGGACATTTATTATGTGATTTCGAGCTTTAACATTTTAAAACACATTTGCACCTTTACGTTAATATGAGTCGTTATTATGTATTTCATCATAGGTTTAGAGATGTACTTAATGCATTGTTGTGTGTATAACATTCAGAACTATAGACTTGACATAGAACTTTTGAAAAAATCAAGTCTTCTTAAAATCCAGAAAATCAAGAAGAGTATAAACATGAAATTAAGTAAAACAAGTAAGAGCGTGCTAACTTCCGCCGGGCCGAATCCTATATACCCTTCATCATGGATCGCATTTGTCGTGTTCTATGCGCAGTATCTCTTTTTTGGCAAATAAAGAATATTGAATAAGAACTGTTGTGCTATTGGAGCTATATCAAGTTATAGTCCGATTCGGACCATAAATGGATGCTGAACATTGTAAAAGTCATTGTGTAATATTTCAGTTCATTCGGATAAGAATTGCGCATTGTAGGGGCTCAAGAAGCAAAATCGGGAGATGGGTTTCTATGGAGCTGTATCAAGCTATTGATCGATTCAGACCATATTAGACACGTCTGTTAAAGGTCATGAGAGAAGCCGTTGTACAAAATTTTTTCCAAATCGGATGAGAATTGCGCCCTCTAGAGGCTAAAGAAGTCAAGACCCAAGATCGGTTTATATGACAGCTATATCAAAACATAAACCGATTTGAATCATACTTAGCGCAGTTGTTGAAAGTGATACAAAAACTCCACGTGCAAAATTTCAGTCAAATCGGATGAGAATTGCGCCCACTACGGGCTCAAGAAGTCAAGACCCGAGATCGGTTTATATGGCAGCTATACCAGGTTATGAACCGATTTAAATCATACTTAGCACAGTTGTTGGAAGTGATACCTTGACACTACGTGCAAAATCTCAGTCAAATCGGACAAGAATTGCGCCTAGTTGCCAGTATCTGTTAGACGCGAAAGCCGGGCAATGACAAAGGAAATGCTCCAACGTCTCATCATCTTCCCCGCATGCTCTAAACATGCTATCATTTGCCGCGTCGATTTTACACAAGTGAGCACGTAGTCCTATGCGTCCCGTTATGATACCATCAGCTATACTGACCTCCATCTTACTTCCTTTCAGTAATAGCCTTGTCTTCTCACGATATGGATCCCCCTATAGGTTTTTCGCTGCCGACCGTTTCGCTGTTGCACAATGTTGCATGCGCATTCGACGCCCACTCCCTGAAATCGGACTCCTTCGACCCGAAAAGCTTCGGGTTAACCAAGTTTATTGACGGCAGTCCTCTAGTCTTCACCGCCAAATCGTCTGGCCATTCATTTCCCCTAACTTCGATATGGCCCGGCCCCCACACGATGCGGATTTTTACATCCTCAGAGAAGGCGTTAATCTCCTTCTTACACTGCAAGACTGTTCGTGACCTTTCCGTCCTGATTTTTATTGCTCTTATGGGCAACTTTACTGTCGGTAAATATGTTCACACTCGACGTCTTCGCGTTAGCACCACACCACTTCACGCATTGCTTGATCGCCCGGATCTCAGGCAGTCTAAAACGGATCTCAGTCCCTGAGTTCTCAATGTAGACCCCCAGACCCACTCTGTCCTCTAGCTTTGATCCATCCGTGTGACATGATATTCTAGATGGCAATACTAGGGTTCCGTCAATCCAAGACTGTGCCAATGGCAGCAGGGCCTTGCACTCGACTGAGGTTCATCTCAGGAAACCCTTTCCCTTCCCTTCATGTTTCCTACCGTCAATTTGTGTTTGTTTGTTTGTGTGTTCCTTATAGACTCAGAAACGGCTGAACCGATTTTCTTGAAATTTTCCCTGATAATGCATAATGATACCGTGGTGAAAATAGGGTACTATAGTTTTTTATATCTGAAGGGTGAGCGGACCCTCCCCCTTACCCTAATTTTCAGAAACGCCACATCTCAGAGATGGAAGGTGTGCTTTAAGCGAAATTTTTTGTTCTCTCTTATAGTAACCTATAAACAAAAATGTGGTATCCAAATTTCGGATGGGTTAGCTAGGGTTAGCCCCACCCCAAAACCAACCAAATATATATATATATATATATATATATACACCAATCAAGACAATATGGGACTCAAATGGAAGGTATCCAAGATCAGAAAACGTATCTGATATCAAATTGTCGAACCAAGTGTTTGGGGGACCACTCCAACCCCCAAAACACCCCTAAATCTTACATATTTACCGACCATGGCAACATGGGACTCAAATGAAAGATAAATGCGAATAAAATACGAATCTGATATCCAAATTTGGGACAAAGTTTCTGGGGGTCCTCCCTTTCCCCAAAGCATCCCCCAAACAGGACTTATTTACTGACCATGGCAATGTGGGACTTAAAAAAAAGTATTTGAGTGTAGAACACGGATGTGGAACCAAGTGTTTGAGGGCCCGCCCATCCCCGAGAACATCCCCCAAAGAAGACAAATTTACGACAAAAGCAATATGGGGCTCAAATGAAAGGTCATTGGAAGTAAAGCACGAATCAGATATCAATGTTCGGGAAAAGTGTCTATGGGGCCACTCTACCCCCATAACACCACCCAAATAGGAGGTATTTACCGACCATTGCAATATGAGGCTCAAATAAAAGGTAGTTTAGAGTTGAATACGAATCTGATATATATTTTCAAAGTCAAGTCACTGAGTGGCCACCCCATCCCCCAAAACACCCCCCAAACCGGTGTTGTCTGCCGACTATGGAAAAATGGAGCTCAAATGAGGGGTATTTTGGGAGTAGACCATGAATCTGAAATCAACATTCGTAACCAACTGTCAAGGGGACGTTCCACCACCATAACAACGCCCAAGTAGGACGTATTTGCTCACCAAGACAATTTGGGTCTTCAAGATTGAGGAGCTCGATATTCATAGTTTTTAGGGCCATACCCCAAACCAGACATATTTGCTGGCTTTTTCAATAAGGGGTTTAAGTGGATGGTATTTGAGATTAGAAAACGAATTTGATATACAATTTTGAGGCCAATTGCAATAAGGGACTCAAATATATGAGAACAGAGCACGTTGCTGATATATTTTCAGGGCTTAGTGATTGGGGGACCACCCCAATCCACCAAAACACCCCTAAATCGGGCATATTTACTGACCATGTCAATGTGGGGCTTAAATGAAAGGTATTGGGGGGCAGAGCAAGAATTGATTTCGGGATCAATCAAGGGGTCTGCCCCTTTCCCAAAATACCCCACAAACAGCTATTTTTTACTGACCATCGTAATATCAGGCTCAAATAAAGGTATTTGGGAGTAGAATACGAATTTGATACCCAAATGTAGGACCATGTATTTTGGGACATCACCCCTTCCCCAAAACACCCCCCAATGGGTAAACATTTTTCGACCATGCCAATATGTGGCTCAAATGAAAGGTATTTGAGATTAGAAAACTAATTTGATAACGAATTTTGGGACCATGTGTTTGGGGGACGCCTCATCCTGTAAACTCCCTCTCAAAACCAATGGCAATATGGGGTTTAAATGAATGGTATTTGAGAGAAGAGCACGATGCTGATATTTTTTCAGGGCCAAGTGTCTGGGGGACCACCTCACCCCCGAAAATACCCCTAAATCAGACATCATGAGAATTTATCGGGCTGAAATAAAGTTTTTTCAAGAATGGAGTATACCTAAACATCCAAACTTAAATTCGTAGACCAATAAGGACCATATGGGATTCAGATAAAGGCACTTAAATTGTTAAACTGTTTGTCAAGCGAGCGTATTTCACTAAAAGCTCTTTAATTGTCGAAAATAAATATTCCACGGAAAATTTTGTTCCATATAAAGTAAAAGAAAGCGCAGCGGAGCTAATATCCTATACAAACAATTTGACCAAATATTTTGCTTATCCAATCAGAAATTAGGGCAACTTATAATAATGGTTTATGATGAATCTCGCTGATAATTATCCAACCTGCAGCCTGATATCAATTGTGAAGTCTTGCATATACTAGCTTGTATGTATTCTTTTATTATGGTATCGTTTAACTCTCTGCTTCAGTACATTTACAATGATAACCTCATCTAACCATTCGAACTGTTCAATAGAGATACCAAGAGTATATAAATGCTGATATGATATGATTATCAAACGAAACCAGTTGGGTTACATTTTAATAAAAATATCATTCGCAAAGTTGCGGCAACTTTTATTGAAGTAGTAGTTAATAATTGTTTGTTATTCGTAAAATTGTATCATTTACATTCCAATAGACGCCAGAAACAAAACCAAGCAATGTATAAACGATGTTCAAAGTTTGATTGACTTATCAGCGTTATTTGCAATTGAGATATTATTAGAAACAAGTTGGTGCAAATTGGATTTTGTTGAACCAATCCAGTTAGCATAAGAAAACAAAATGTAACGATGATTAGTGAGTGCTAAAATAATACCAGGGTTACAGCCTAAAATCATATTCTGAACTTTTAAGCAATGAAAATTCCTAGTCTGCTACCGGCTTTGTATAAACAATTAACCCGGATCGCCTTGATGTTGCCATATGGCAACACAAAGGTAGACTCAGATTTCTGTCGTTATGTTGTATTGAGCAGGAAGACGAAAATCCTTTGGGAATCCAGGAGATGGTGTGACGTCGAGGCTTTTACTGAAATGAAGTAAGAAGGTGAGTAATATAGCTTTAGGTATCAAAACGGGATACATCATTGCCAAGCCATAGCGGCTAACAGACACCCCCACTTATATGGGGACACAATACCAAACTGAAACCAACTTAGGGTATGGAATAGAGAACAAACTGGGAAGAGTTTTTTCGTGGATACTTTTTGATACAGGGTTTTTTTTCAAGGACGCTATAAAAGTAAACCGCTAGGGACAGCAAACAACGTCTATATTTGCAGCTCTTTTGATATTTTTCTTCAGTAAGGTTTGCCATTTTATGATGGAAAGATACAACTTGGCACAGTTGTTGGAAGTCATAACAAAATACTATGTGCCAAAATTCATTCAAATCGGATAAGAATTGCGCACTCTAGAGGCTCAAGAAATCAAGATCCAAGATCGGTTTATATGGCAGCTATATCAGGATATCAACCGATTTCAACCATACTTGGCACAGTTGTTGGAAGTCATAACAAAATACCACGTGCAAAAATTCATTCAAATCGGATAAGAATTGCGCCTTCTAGAGGCTCAAGAAGTCAAGACCCCAGATCGGTTTATATGGCAGCTATATCAAAACATGGACCGATATGGCCCACTTACAATACCAACCGACCTACGCTAATAAGAAACACTTGTGCAAAATTTCAAGCGGCTAGCTTTACTCCTTCGGAAGTTAGCTTGCTTTCGATAGACAGACGGACGGGTGGACGGACGGAGGGACGGACGGACAGATGGACGGACATGGCTAGATCGACATAAAATGTCACGACGATCAAGAACATATATACTTTATGGGGTCTCATACGAATATTTCGAGTAGTTACAAACAGAATGACGAAATTAGTATACCCCCCATCCTATGGTGGAGGGTATGAAAATCGGAGTCAGTAGCCTCATCGATTTCATCGAAAAATCATCTTCAGCGATGAGGTTCATTTCTGGCTGAATGGCTTGGTTAATAAGCAAAAAATATTTACTATTGTACCACACATACTCCATGAGTCATCATTACATCCCGAAAAATTTACAGTTTTGGTGCGGTTTATGGGCCGGCGGTGTCATTGGGTCGTACTTCTTCCACGATGATCAAGACCGTGAATCGCTTACCGTGCGAATCGCTACCATTTCATGATAACAGAATATTTTTGGCTTCTATTGGATAATATGGACTTGAAGGACATGTGGTTCCAACAGGACGGCGCCACAAGCCACACAGAGAATATCACAATCAATTTATTGAAACCCAAGTTTGAGAACGTGTAAACTCGCGAAATGGTCCATGGAAGCCTCGTTCGTGCGATTTAACGCCGTTAGACTATTTCTTGTGGGGCTACGTCAAGTCTATGATATATGCCAACAAGCCAGCGACGATTGATGAACTTTGTACGAATGTCGGACGCGAAATTGCAGGAACATCGGCAGCTTTATGCTGAAAACCCGTTGAAAATTGGGTTCCTTGGTGGCCATGCAAAATTAATCGAGTTCCATATATGATGGCATCGAACGTACTTTAACGGAAATAAATTAAATGTCAATTTTATTTGGACAAGATCATAAGTCGAAAGATCGGTATATATGGCAATAAAAGGATAACACAAAGTGTTACCAAGTTCACATATGGCATATCTGTAAAACCAGAAATATCATCTGCCACTAGAACCTAGAAGCCCCTAGAAACATTTGTGTATGAGCTTATTTTGTTGGCTATTATTGGTGAACTCAAACACCTCAAAGTGAAGAAAATGTATGTGTTTCGCTCCATAAATCATTATAGTGATACAGGTAGCATTACCAAACAAGATAGTGGTAGTCCCAAACAAGTAAAAAGGCGTTAAGTTCGGCCGGGCCGAACTTTGGATACCCACCACCTCGGGAATATACGTAAACCACCTTTTATCAAAATCCGGTGAAAATTGTATACCTGAATTTCGGCGACATCGGATAATAAATGCACCTTTAATGGGCCCAAAACCTTAAAAAGAGAGATCGGTCTATATGACAGCTATAACCAAATCTTAACCGATCTGTGCCATATTGCAGAATTATGTCGAGGGGCTTAACTTAATTCACTGTTCCAAATTTCGGCGACATAGGACAATAAATGAGCATTTTATGGGCCCAAAACCTGAAATCGAGAGATCGGTCTATATGGCAGCTATATCCAAAATTGGTCCGATCTGCACCAAATTGATGAGGGATATCAAAGGGCCTAACACAATTTACTGTCCCAAATTTCAGCAAAATCGGATAATAAACGTGGCTTTCATGGGCCTAAGACCCCAAATCTGAGGATCGGTCTATATGGCAGCTATATCCAAATCTGGACCGATCTGGGCCAAATTGACGAAGAATGTCGAAGGGCCTAACACAACTCCCTGTCCCAAATTTCAGCAAAATCGGATAATAAATGTGGCTTTTATGGGAATAAGACCCTAAATCGGAGGATCGGTCTATATGGCAGCTATATCCAAATCTGGACCGATCCAAGCCAAATTGACGAAGGATATTAAGGGGCCTAAGACAACTCACTGTCCCGAATTTCATCAAAATCGGATAATAAATGTGGCTTTTATGGGCCTAAGACCCTAAATCAGAGGATCAGTTCATATGGCAGCTATATCCAAATCTAAACCGATCTGAACAAAATTGACGAAGGATGTCGAGGGGCCTAACACAACTCACTGTCCCGAATTTCATCAAAATCGGATAATAAATGTGGCTTTTATGGGCCTAAGACCCTAAATCGGAGGATCGGTCTATATGACAGCTATATCCGAATCTGAACCGATCAGAGCCAAATTGATGAGGGATGTCGAGGGGCCTAACATAACTCACTGTCCAAAATTTCAGCAAAATCGGATAATAAATGTGGCTTTTATGGGCCTAAGACCCTAAATCGGCGGATCGGTCTATATATCGGTCTAACCTGCTTATGGACGAAAAAAGAACCTGTGCAAAATTTCAGCTCAATATCTCTATTTTTAAAGACTATAGCGTGATTTCAACAGACAGACGGACAGACGGTCAGACGGACAGACGGACGGACACGTCTAGATCGTCTTAGATTTTTACGCTGATCAATAATATATATACTTTATAGGGTCGGAAATGGATATTTCGATGTGTTGCAAACGGAATGACAAAATGAATATACCCCCATCCTTCGGTGGTGGGTATAAAAACTGCAAAAAGACCGGAAAATCGTCGACAAGTGAAGGCTCCAACCATATAAACCAATCATTCGGTTAGAACTTTGTTAGCCAAGAAAGCTCAATTTTTATCAGAATTTGATGACATTTATAGTAAGACCGGTTTGGTTCGCTACACCCTTAAGTGTTTGCGGCCCCCTACTAGCGGTGAAAATTGAATACCTCCTTTTTTTTATATCCGAAGAGGGTGAACCCTTACCCCAATTTCTAAAAACACCAGATCTCGGAGATGGTTGCTCTGATTTGATGGTAATCCGGATACACGCTTCACCCCCAAAAACACAGCCCAAATTGCATGTTGAGTTTGAATCTGGAATAGTCAAAGGTGACTATGGGACCTCTTGAAATCCAAAGCCTCCCCAAAAACGGAATTTATGTCCAAAATCACAAAATGTGTATCAAATAAAAGGTCTTAGGGAGTTGACTATGAATATGGTATACAAATTTGGAACAATGAGTTCGGAAACCTCCCACTCAATAAATACCCTTCAATACGACATGTAGGTCGAACGGGAAAATATAGAACTTAAAGAGAAGGTTTATCAAAGTAGAGTACGAAACTGATATTAATATAAGGATCAAAGTATCTGAGTCATGGCCAGCCCTTCAACAGGGCATGTAGATCGCAGCAATAAAGGACTCAAATAAAGATCTTTGACAGTAGAGTAATCATTTGTTATCATCATTTGGATCTAAGTGTCGGGGGGACTAATCTCCTCCTCCCAATAAAATCAACACCAAACTGTAATGTTGACGCACAGAATGAAAGAACAAGTGTCTGGGGAGATACAAAAAAACACAAGGGAAAGGGAAGTTATAACAGAAAATGCATTATGGGCTTTCGGGACAGAGTTCCACAGCAATGTAAATTCCTTGTAGTAGAGTACAATTTTTGCCCCAAATTTGGGTTGACACAAGAAGGATCTGGGGATCTTTGAAAATTTTGTATGCCATGTGGTGGCTTTGTTATACAATTTTGAAAGTAGATAAGCAATTGCAAATTGCAAACTGCAATTTTTGCCCATGAACATTCCACTAAGGAACAGGGGCAAACTTCTCACATATCAATGAGTGCAGTCCGATTCAAGTTTAAGCTCAATGATAAGGGTCCTCCTTTTATAGCCGAGTCCGAACGGCGTGCCGAAGTGCGACACCTCTTTGTAGAGAAGTTTTACATGGCATAGTACCTCACAAATGTTGCCAGCATTAGGAGGGGAAAACCACCGCTGAAATTTTTTCTGATGGTCTTGCCAGGATTCGAACCCAGGGGTTCAGCGTCATAGGCGGACGTGCTAACCTCTGCGCTACGGTGGCCTCCAAGATAACCAATATACTGAGCAAATAAATTAGTGTGGATCTGCTATGGGTCCGTAGCCTCGAATATCGTGATCGACTCCTTCGAAATACCCAAAGAAAAGTCCATTTTTAAAAAGGCATTTTAGGGTGATGCGACACGCACCGGGCAAGCTAGTAGTGTATGTAATATACTAGCTGGACCGGGCCCGCTCCGCTGCGCTTTCTTTTACTTTATATGAAACAAAATTTTCCTTGGAATATTTGTTTTTACAATTAAAGAGCTCTTAGCGAAATACCATGCTACGAAATTAGTATATAGCTTGACAAACAGTTTAACAATATAAGTGCCTTTATCTGAATCCCATATGATCTTTATTGGTCTACGAATTTAAGTTTGGATGTTAAGGTGTACTCCATTCTTAAAAAAATTTTATTTCAGCCCGATATTCTCATGATGTCTGATTTAGGGGTGTTTTCGGGGGTGAGGCGGTCCCTCAGACACTTGGCCCTGAAAATATATTAGCATCGTGCTCTTCTCTCAAATACCATTTATTTAAACCCCATATTGTCATTGGTTTTGAGAGGGAGTTTACAGGATGAGGCGTCCGCAAACACATGGTCCCAAAATTGGTTATCAAATTAGTTTTCTAATCTCAAATACCTTTCATTTGAGCCACAAATTGGTATGGTCGAAAAATTTTTACCCTTTGGGGGGTGTTTTTGGGAAGCGGGTGATGCCCTAAATACATGGTCCTACATTTGGATATCAAATTCGTATTTTACTCCCAAATACCTTTATTTGAGCCCCACATTACGATGGTCAGTAAAAAATAGCTGTTTGTGGGGTATTTTGGGAAAAGGGTAGACCCCCAAAAAATTGGTCCCGAAAGTGGGTATCAATTTTTGCTCTGCCCCCCAATAACTTTCAATTAAGCCCCACATTGACGTGGTCGGTAAATATGCCCGATTTAGGGGAGTTTTGGGGGAGGGGTGGCCCCCCAATCACTAAGCCCAGAAAATATATCAGCAACGTGCTCTATTCTCATATATTTGAAACCCTTATTGCCATTGCCGTCAAAATTGGATATCAAATTCGTTTTCTAATCTCAAATACCATTCACTTAAACCCCTTATTGAAAAAGCCCGCAAATATGTACGGTTTGGGGTATGGGCCCTAAAAACTATGAATATCGAGCTCCACTGTCCTGAAGAACCAAATTGTCTTGGAGAGCAAATACATCCTACTTGGCTGTTGCTATGGTGGTGGGACGTCCCCTAGACAGTTGGCCCCGAATGTTAATATCAGATTCATGGTCTACTATCAAATACCTTTCATTTGAGCCCAATATTTCCAAAGTCGGCAAGCGTGACCAGTTTCGGGGGTGTTTTGGGGGATGGGGCGGCCGTTCAGTGACTTGACCCTGAAAATATATATCAGATTACTTCAGATTTGGGTGGTGTTATGGGGGAGGGGTGGCCCCATACACACTTTTTCCCGAATATTGATATCAGATTCATGCTTTACTCCCAAAGACCTTTCATTTGAGCCCCACATTGCTATTGTAGTAAATTTGTCCTCTTTGGAGGATGTTCTCGGGGATGGGCGGGTCCTAAAATACTTGGTTCCACATCTGGATATCAGATTAGTGTCCTACACTCAAATACCAATATTGCCTGTTTGGGGGGTGCTTTGCGGAAGGGTCCACCCCCAAAAACTTGGTCCCACATTTGGATACCAAATTCGTATTCTACTCGCAAATACCTCTTATTTGAGTCCCATATTGCAGAGATCGGTCAATATGTCAGATTTATGGCTATTTTGGGGGTTGGGGTGGTCCCCTAGACACTTAGTCAAACAATTGGTTAGCAGATACGTTTTCTACTCTTACATACCTTTCATTTGAGTCCCATATTGTCATGATTGATCTATATATATATATATTTGGTAGGTTTTGGGGGTGGGGCTGCCCCCCTAGGCACCCCAACCGAAATTTGGATACCAAATTTTTGTTTGTAGGTTACTAT
The DNA here is from genome assembly GCF_963082655.1 of Stomoxys calcitrans. Taxonomy (NCBI): domain Eukaryota; kingdom Metazoa; phylum Arthropoda; class Insecta; order Diptera; family Muscidae; genus Stomoxys; species Stomoxys calcitrans. The sequence goes on along the minus strand of NC_081556.1, from coordinate 92,421,594 downwards.
AAGAGATCATACAAAACTTCGCTAAAATCGCACCACCCATCTCTGAGATCTGGCGTTTATGAAAATTAGGGTAAGGGGGAAGGTCCGCTCCCCCTTCAGATATCAAAAAATTGTAGTACCCCATTTTCACCACGGGATCATTATGCACCATCAGTGAAAATTTCAAGAAAATCGGTTTAGCCGTTTCTGAGTCTATAAGGAACACACAAACAAACAAACACAAATTGATTTTTATACCCTCCACCATAGGATGGGGGTATACTAATTTCGTCATTCTGTTTGTAACACCTCGAAATATGCGTCTGAGATCGTCATGACATTTTAAGTCGAACTAGCCATGTCCGTCCGTCCGTCTGTCTGTCGAAAGCAAGCTAACTTTAGAAGGAGTAGAGCTAGCTGCTTGAAATTTTGCACAAACACTTCTTATTGGTTTAGGTCGGTTGGGATTGTAAAAGGGTTAAATCGATCCATGTTTTGATATAGCTGCCATATAAACCGATCTTGGGTCTTGACTTCTTGAGCCTCTAGAGGGCGCTATTCCTGTCCGATTTGACTGAAATTTTGAACAGTGATTTGATATCACTTCCAACAACTGTGCTAAGTATGGTTCAAATCGGTTCAAAACCTGATATAGCTGCTATATAAACCGATCTTGGGTCTTGACTTCTTGAGAATGTATGCGTTTTCAAATGAATTAGTTTGCATTCGCAAACTTCAAACATCAACACCTACCTATAGGTAATTCCTTAATGCCCATATCTCAAAAAAGGATGGTGTTCCATAACAGATAGCAATTTCATCTCTGGTAATGTATTTGTTCATTTCATTAAATTGGTGAACTGATTTTGTAACCTGCAAAGCGAAGCTTTACTTTAAACTTTTGCCACTGACCACTGGTGTGGCTATTTATTGCTTGGTTGCAATTCAGGTCTTTATTGTCTTTTTATGTCAGCAACAATGGTCGCTTATTGGAGGTTGTTTTCAGTGAATTCAATTTCAGGTCTTAAGAGCATTGGCTAAATAATGGATATTCATTAATTAGCTATTGCCACAAACCCGTTTCTGGTATATTGTTGTACAACTTCTATATACCCTCAACATCAATACGTTATGTGTTCGTCAATACGTTATGTGTTCGTTGAAAAAAAATGTAACATAACAAATGAAAACTGCGCAAGAATTGATAATGACAGGAAGCTCAATAAAATGATAAGAACTGGTTGAGATTTCACTTTTTTCGTAATAAAAAAATGAGCTAGGGTAATAGTTAGGTTTTTACTTTTAAAGGATGTATTGTATTCAGCATTGTTATTACTGTCATATAACTGTCTTTGCTTTAGTTAAAAAACTTTCTGAAGTTTTTAGTTATTACGTTTTTAATACCTTAACATATAAAACTCTTTGAGGTATACATCTTCTTAACCGTCAAAACATTTCAAATTGAACTGGCAATACCCGTTTATCCGATGCCAGTATTTTCCTAAACGAAAAAGTACCAAAATGGCACCTTCGTTCAAAAAGTTCATTTTCCAAAGAAAAGGTAATAAAGTTACCAACACTAATAAGCGGAGCCAAGCCCTGAACACCACTACCTTTGTTAATAGGATTAGGGAGCAGGTACTAGATGTGACGATATGTTCGGAAAATCTAATCGATGAGGTTCAGTATTGGTGAGTCTCCATGGAACGCTCGTTCTCTGACCCTCGCTACATTAGATTTAGAATAGCACGACCAGCACCGAATCCGATAAGCTTCCGGAATAAGTTGAAGACCAACTGGACAAAATTCGGAAAGCTTCTCAGAAGAAGACTTGGGCAAGATAATTGAGATTGTCCAAGCATAAAAGACATTAACGAAAATGTCAATAGGATTACGACTGCACTGGTGGAGTCCTTCGAAGATGGTTGTCCTCTTCGGGAAAGGAAATCAGCCCAAGAAAACCCCTGGATGTCCGGGCAGATTCGCAATATTGGGAAAGAGGTCCGCAGGCCTTTTAACAGAGCACGTCGTAAAAAACCAGGTCGATAGCGTAAAAGACGAAGCTAAAATAAATAAGTAAAAGCGTGCTAAGTTCGGCCGAGCCGAATCTTATATTCCCTCCATCATGGTTCGCATTTGTCGAGTTCTTTTCCCAGCATCTTTTCTTAGGCAAAAAAAGGATAAAAGAAAAGATTTGCTCTGCTTTTAGAGCGATATCAAGGTATAGTCCGGCTCGGACCACTATTAAATTATATGTTGGAGACCTGTGCAAAATTCGAATAAAAATTGCGCCCTTTAGGGGCTTAAGAAGTAAAATAGAGTGAGCGATGGATCGGAGAAGTATCAGGCAATAGACCGATTTAGACCATAATAAACACGTTTGTTGATGGTCATGAGAGGATCCGTCGTACAAAATGTCAGGCAAATCGGATAATAATTGCGACCTCTAGAGTCTCAAGAAGTCAAGATCCCAGATCGGTTTATATGGCAGCTATATCAGATTATGAACCGATTTGAATCTCATTTGGCACAGTTGTTGAAAGACATAATAGAATACGTCATGCAAAATTTCAGCCATATCGGATAAGATTCGCGCCCTCTAGAAGCTCAAGAAGTCAAGACCCCAGATCAGTTTATATGACAGCTATGTTAAGTTATAAACCTATTTGAACCATACTTGGCACAGTTATTGGATATCATAACAAAACACGTTGTGTAAAATTTCATTCCAATCGGATAAGAATTGCGCCCTCTAAAGGCTCAAGAAGTCAAGACTCAAGATCGGTTTATATGGCAGCTATGTTAAGTTATGGACCTATTTGAACCATACTTGGCACAGTTATTGGATATCATAACAAAAAACGTCGTGCAAAATTTCATTCCAATCGGATAAGAATTGCGCCCTCTAAAGGCTCAAGAAGTCAAGACCCAAGAACGGTTTATATGGCAGCTATATCAAAACATAGACCGATTTGGCCCATTTACAATCCCAACCGACCTACACCAATAAGAAGTATTTATGCAAAGTTTCAAGCGCCAAGCTTTACTCCTTCGAAAGTTAGCGTGCTTTCGACAGATAAACGGACGGACGGACAGATGGACGGACATGGGTAGATCGACATAAAATGTCAAACAGAATGACGAAATTAGTATACCCCCATCCTATGGTGCAGGGTATAAAAAGTTTCTCTCAAAAACCCATGTCCAAACTGAAACTTTAGCAGACGACATGGGAGTGAAAGCAGAGACAACGGAGGACTTGTTTAGGCGTTTGATGAAAATCCTATTTTTCACAGGATAAGCCGGGACTCGCGTAGATACCGAAATCTTGGAATATAGACGTTGATCGAAGGTTTATAATTACGGAATTTATGGTGAAGGAATTCTTGAGGAGCTTCAAACCATTTAAGTCACCCGGACCTGATGGAATATTTCCGGCGTTACTACAGAAAGAGGCAGACTATCTGGCGCCTCATTTGGCCAATATTTTCACAGCGTGCCCAGGACTTGCATATACTCCGAAAGCCTGGCAGGAGGCAAGGGTGGTATTTATACTCAAGCCCGGCAAGTTCATAAAAGATGTTTTTTTGGCATAGGCGGTGTGATGGGGTCCACTCCCACTGGGGCCTGGAGACTATTCTAGATATCCGACCCATTGGCATACAGATTAAGTGTGAGGCAGTTTGTGTGGCTATAAGACTTAAGGCAAAGGGAGAATGGATTGAGGATAGGAGCAGTTCATACCATCGCAGTATAATACAAACGACGATGGGAAACATAGTAGGAAGGGAAGAGGTTTCCGATCGGATACATGAGACGAAACTTGAGATCGAGTGCGAGGCACTGGTGCCAGCGGCACGTCTTAAATTGACAGAACCCTAGTATTGGCATCTGGAAGATCTTGTTACACGGATGGATCAAAGCTAGAGGACAGAGTGGTCCTGGGGGTCTACATAGAGAACCCAGGGACTGAGATCTGTTTTAGACCGCCTGATCATAATACGGTCCTGCAGGCGGAGATCCGGACGATCACGGAATGCGTGAGGTGGTGTGGTGTTTACGCGAGGATGTACATCTTTACGGACAGTAAACAAGTCATAAAGGCAATAACAACCAGAACGGAGTAACTGGGAATGAGAAAGCAGGCGATTTGGCAGTGAAGGCCAATGAACTGCCGTCAATAAACTTGGTTAACCCGAGTTAGGGGCGTGTGCGATTAATGCGCCTGTAACCATGTGAAACAGTGAAATGGTCGGTAAGACGGCAAAAATCCTATGGGGAGATCCAGATTGTGAGAAGACGAGGCTATTGCTGAAAGAAAGTTGAAAGGAAGTCAGTATAGCTTTCGGTATCAAAACGGGACATATATGACTACGACCTCACTTGTGTATAATCGGTGCGGCAAATGATACCATGTATGTAGGGCATGCGGGGAAGATGATGAGACATTGGATAATATCCGCACAATCTTTTCAACCGATCGTAACCTTACCTATTAACAGATTTCGAAATTAGGAAGTTGATACAATGAGTAGCATTGCGGCATTACATGTTCTTCACTCAAAGCAATTTGTTAGTAGAAAGTCTGCTGAAAATGAGAGAGCAGAATGTGTTTGCTAAAACAGCAAACTTTTTTGCTGTTTTCAAATGCTAAAAAGTTAAAAACAAAAAAAAACTCAACAATGGCATAAATGTTTCACAAATTTGTTATATTCCATATTATCTTTCACATTTACAACCATATAATGTAAAAAAATTTTCGAATTTTATACAATACGCCAATTCTTGAACGAATTTTAATAACAGCAGACAAAATCACTACTATTTTATTTATGCTTTTAAACAAGAAGTTATCGCCTAAGATTGGACATTTTTATACCCACCACCGAAGGCTGGGAGTATATTCATTTTGTCACTCAGTTTGCAACACATCGAAATATCTATTTCCGACTCTATAAAGTATATATATTCATGATCAGCGTAAAAATCTAAGACGATCTAGCCATGTCCGTCCGTCTGTCCGTCTGTCTGTTGAAATCACGCTACAGTCTTTCAAAATACAGATATTGAGTTGAAATTTTGCACAGATTATTTTTTGTCCATAAGCAGGTTAAGTTCGAAGATAGGCTATATCGGACTATATCTTGATATAGCCCCCATATAGACCGATCCGCCGATTTAGGGTCTTAATACAAGTCACATTTATTATCCGATTTTGCTGAAATTTGGAACGGTGAGTTGCGTTAGTCCCTTCGACATCTTTACTCAATATGGCCCAGATCGGTCCAGATTTGGATATAGCTGCCTTATATACCGATCCCCCGATTCAGGGTCTAAGGCCCATAAAAGCCATATTTGAAATCCGATTTTGCTTAAATTTGAGAGACTGAGTTGTGTTAGGCCCTTCGACATCCTTATTCAATTTGGTCCAAATCGGTCCAGATTTGGATATAGCTACCATATAGATCGATCTCTCGATTTAAGGCCTTGGGCCCATAAAAGGCGCATTTATTGTCCGATGTCGTCGAAATTTTGGACCGGGAGTTGTGTTAGACCACTCGACATCCTTCGTCAATTTGGCCCAAATGGGTTCAGATTTGGATATAGCTGCCATATAGACCTAATTCTCGATTTAAGCCTTTGGGCCCATAAAAGGAGCATTTATTGTCCGATTTCGCCGATGTTTGGGACAGTGAGTAGTGTTAGGCCCTTCGGCTTCCTTCTTCAATTTGGCTCAGATCAGTTCAAATTTCGATATAGCTGCCATATAGACCTAATTCTCGATTTAAGCCTTTGGGCCCATAAAAGTCACATTTATTGTCCGATGTCGCCGAAATTTGTGACATTGAGTTTAGTTAAGCTCCTCAACATCCTTCCTCAATTTGGCCTAGATCGGTTCAGATTTGAATATAGCTGCTATATAGAGCGAGCTCTCGATTTAAGCCTTTGGGCCCATAAAAGGCGCATTTATTGCCCGATGTCGTCGAAATTTGGTACAGTGAGTTAAGTTAAGCCCCTCGACATCATTCTTCAATTTGGCCCAGATCGGTCCAGATTTGGATATAGCTGCCATATAGGACTATCTGTCGATTTAAGGTTTTGCGCCCATAATAGGTGCATTTATTGCCCGATTTCGCCGAAATTTGGGACAGTAAGTTGTGATAGGACCTTCGACATTTTTTCTCAATTTGGCCCAGATTGATCCAGATTTTAATATAGCTTCCATATAGACCGATGTCTCGATTTAAGGTTTTGAGCCCATAAAAGGCGCATTTATTGTCCGATGTCGCCGAAATTTGGGATATTGAGTTGTGTTAGGACCTTCGACATCCTTCCTCAATTTGGCCCAGAAAGGTGGTTTACATATATATCCGAGGTGGTGGGTATCCAAAGTTCAGCCCGGCCGAACCTAACGCTTTTTTACTTCTTATACCCTACACCACTACTGTGGTACAGGGTATTATAACTTAGTGAATTTGTTTGTAACACCCAAAAGGAAGAAAGATAGATCCATTGATAAGTATACCGATCGACTCAGAATCATTTTCTGATTCGATTTAGTTATGTCCGTCTGTCTGTCAGTCTTTCTGTCCGTCTGTCCATGTTTATTTGTGTACAAACTGCAGGTCGCAATTTTCAACCGATCGTCTTGAAATTAAGTATGGGCGTGTTTTTCGGTCTAGAGATAAAGTCTATTGAAATTGGAATAAATCGGTTCAGATTTGGATATAGCTCCCATATAAATGTTCGTCCGGTTTGCAGTAATACTGCAATAAAATGGCCATTTATTAACCGATTTTCTCGAAATTTGGCAGGAAGAATTTTCTTACAACTCTCGACATTACAAGTAAATTTCATGGAAATCGGTTCAGATTTGGATACAGCTCCCATATATATATTCGACCAATTTGCTGTAATAATGCAATAAAATGGTCATTTGTTACCCTATTCTCTCGAAACTTGTCAGCAACTATTTTTTAATGACTCTCGACATCACTGGTGAATTTGGGGTAGATTTTGGGTAATTTGCAATACTGTTGTCATTTGTCAACCGTAGTTATTACAGTTTGAACATATTTTTGCTCGCAGAGGTCCATCAAAAATGGTTCAGAATTACATATAGCTCCCACATTATACTTATAGGGTAGGTGTAGGGTATTATACAGTCGTTATATTGATATAAAGTAAATGCTTCAATTATTGTAAGGAAGTTGAACAATTTTTTATGCATACATTTAAAAGTATAAAATCAGCAGAGCAAATTTTTGTGGGTGTTGCTTAATAAAGTGAAAATCAGGCTATATTTAGATATAGCTGTCATATATACCAATATTATATTTTACCATTTTGAATAGTAAATTGCATTAGATCTCAAATCTCCTCAAGTACGAACGTCGAGCTGCATTGCGATATGTCTTTGGGGAAAAGCTTTTACATGGCAAAGTACCACAAAAAATTTCGCCAGAAAAAAATTGTTTTTTTCTGAAGTTCTCGTTGGGATTTGAACGCAAGATTTTAGCGTCAAATGCGGATGTGCTTACCATGTGCCAAGTACGGTGTATAACCTAATATACCTCCCATATAAACCTATCAATCGATTTGACGTCTTGAGCTCCTGGAAGCCGCAAGCGTTATCCTTCTATGGCCCCTAGAGTCAATTTGCCATCGTTTTACAGAAACTTTATACGTAAAGTACAACTTTGCAATTCAAATTTTAGCAGAGTGTATGGTGGTGGGCTACCAAGATTAGACACGGCCAAACTCAGCAAGTTTTTAGTTGTTTTATTAGAATTTTCCGGCGGCGTCAATTTAAATGTTACTTATCATTTTGAAAATTTCGCTAAAAATATTTTTGATATTTTGTTTTGGTTCACAATTTACGATGCCATCCAATTCTGTTTTTAAATTAAAGTCAAAGAAGTTGTACGATTGCCGAACTGCAATAAAAACGTGAATCGCAGACCAGCCCATTGTATTTTGATCACTCTAATAATTTCAAATTGTTCGCTGGAAAAACTCATAGCACCATGTAGTGACAGGTTAACTTCCTGAACAAAACACTTGTTCCTATTGAAATATGAATAGAATTTTTTGTCGAACCTCTCCCATACCTAGGACAACTTTTTTGCAGCACTTTGAATATAATGACTATTTTTTATTGTTATTTGGCTTAAGAAATAATTAACTACGTTTTTTTTGCCATTATGGTATGCCACTAAAACATTTTGTTGAAGTTTGCCCAGGCCGCCGTTGGCTTAATCCAAATGCAAGACAAACGACGGACGGATGGATTGGATGGACGGATGGATGTATGTATGGTTAGAAGGACGGACGTCTTTGAATGTGTGGCAAGCGACCGGTAGTCAGCAGCAGCAGCAGAAACGGGCATTTACTTGGTCGGCATGCGAATGCCGCTCAGTTGTGTTGGGTTTCCTAACAAATGTTGTAGGTTTGTTTGCGTGTATATGCCTGCATGATTATTTTTCATCTTTGCCCGCAAATGTTGTCTGTGAATAGTTATACCTGCTGTTATTATGTGTCTGGCTATGGAATTCTTTGCACCCTCAAATCCAGCAGCACCACCACCATTAACAACCTCACTTCCTGTATCCTTGTGCTCTCACACTCTCCCTTGTGTTGACCACAAAAAGTATCAGCAATAGCCAGAAGTTTGAGAAAACACGGCTACATATACACAAACACCTAACTCGTGATTGAGCAAAGTCTTCATCAAGCAATAGAAATAAACCCCAATTCTTTTTAGGTGTCACCTTATTTCATTCAGTTTATCACTAGCATTTTACAGAGAGAGTCATATGCTTTATCAAAGCTTGTGCATGTGTGTGTGTGTGTGTGGGACACCCAACATAAAATGCACATCGACTCAGTGTTTGTCAAACAAGCTGAGTGCAGAGTACTAGACAGCACTAACCCCATTCAGCGCCATTTTTGTTTCTCCCAACCAACTACCAGTGTGCGAGAAGAGCGAGAGAGCATTTGTTTGTTGGTTGACTCTGTGCTTGTGCCTATAGGTATTTGTTTTTGCAGCCACAAGAGCTGGAATAAAAATTGGGTGTGTTTTGATAGTGAGTGTGTGCCATAATTCCAATAGGATTTGATGTTCTAAAGGTTTTTCCAATTGTCTGCCATAGTATGGTGATGGCTTGTATACCTGAAAACTCGTTTGGCGCAAGAGCATTGGAATTGCCGCACCAAAGATTTATTCCAATGGGTGGGCGGGATTTTGGAACAAAGACCACCCCCTGTTGTTTTTTTTTAGTTTTTTTCGAGCTAAAGACATGCTCTTTGTTGTAACTGCTGCTGCAGTATAGGGTTTGTGTAGTGCAGGTGTTTGTTTCATATGTGCATGGGTGTGTGTGCTTGTGTAAGCCGATTACTCATTGCCTTTTTGGCGCCTTTTTCCCCTGGCCATTGTCTGTTGCTTCTTCTTCTTCTTAGCATTTGCTTAATACAAGTGTTTTTGTGAGTTTGCTTCCTGTTTGCTGGTGTGTGTGTGTGTGTATACTACCATATTGCTTCATGTGTAACTAGATGGCGTTAGTGGTACTACTTTAATTTATGTTAGTATCAGAGTTGTCGTTTTTTAAAGTTTTGTATGCGAACCGCCATAAAATGGAAGTTTATTCTTTTGTTATTTCTTTTGCAAGATGTTGGGTCAACATATTAAATTGGGAAATGGGTTTATTTGGCTATGTATGTATATACAAATATGAGCCGATCTAAATAGAACATATTCAGTAAGCCTAATGGGGGGTCCAATACAATTTCCAAATTTAAAAAAATCGATTTTTGTGGGTTCGGACCCCTTATTCATGAGATCGGTCTACGCGGCTGGTTGGATTAGGCGACTCAAGAACTAAACTGCTTGTGGACTAAGGAGGGATCACTGCCAAATTGTAGCCCAATTAGAGTTGAATGTTGGAGACCATAGTAGAAGTCATTATGTAGGGGCTCAAAAAGTAAAATAGATGATCGGTTTGTAGGAGAACTGTATCAGGCTAAAGACCGATTGAAACTATATTTGAGATATATAGAGAAGGTTATGGGAGGAGCCGTTGTACAAAACCGTATGCCAAATCGGATAATAATTGGACCCTCTAGAAGCTCAAGAAGTCAAGATCCCAGATCAATCTATATGGCAGATATACCAGGTTATAGACCCATTTGAACCATACTTAACACACTTGTTGGAAATCATACCGAAACACGTCGTGCGAAATTTCAACCAAATCGGATAAGAATTGCGCGCTCAACAGAGGCTCAAGAAGTCAAGACCCCAGATCGGTTTATGTGACAGCTGCATTAAATTATGGACTGATTTGAACCATACTTAGCACAGATGTTGGAAATCATAAAAACACATCGTGCAAAATTTCAGCCAAATTGGATTGCGCCCTCTAGTGGCTCAAGAAGTCAAGATCCAAGATTGGTTTATATGGCAGCTACATCAAAACATGGACCGATATGACCCATTTACAATCCCTACTGACCTACACTAATAAGAAGTATTTGTGCAAAATTTCAGTTAGAGTGCTTTCGACAGACAGACGGACGTCATCACATCGACTTTAAATGTAATGACGATTAAGAGCTTTGGGCTGGGGGCGTCCCGCCCTTCCTGGGTCCCTCTGTTTACACGGATTGGTCCAAGCTGGCCAGGGGCACTGGGGCAGCACTTTTTGTTTAATTCCTAGGAATTAGGAAGTCATAAAGACTTCTGGATGGACGCGGTGTATTTCAGGCTGAGGTTTCCGCGTTCCTCAGGGCCTTGGGTATCAATAGCGGCGGCACTTTTGCGACGCCGCTGGCTGTTTTTGATGGTGGAAGCCTACTACGCTCAGGCTGGCGCTGTGGGCTGCAAGGTTGTCAAGGCCCTGTGGCCGAGGTTCTCCGGAAAGAAGATGTCGATTCGCCTTGAGCCGCTGGGGGCAAAGAAGATTTCTGCAGGGTCTGTGGGGAAGAGGAGAAAATGGAGACGGTCGAGAATCTGCTTTGGCCATGCTGTTCGATGGCATAGGATTATGGTTCACTCATAATCCTCTTCTCTTCACTGAGCTCTCCACGGCCTTTCGACGCCCGAGTCATTATGGACTTATCTAAGGGTCTGGAATGGCTGACGGGGTAGCTCTATAGTCAGTGATAATTTTTTTGGTCTCTATGTCAGCTTTCGTTTATATCACTCTTGCTTTACCCACCTGACATTGTAATGGTCATCCAACGCCGCTATTATTACCCTGAAATCTTGCACCCTGAGCAGCACGATAAACGACATTCTCTTCCATGAAAATTTGATCACCCTATAACCCATAGTTCCAGCCCACGTTTTACTCGCATAATCACTGTACAAAGAGTAAATTCTACTAAGGAACTTGTACAGGCGACTGTAGCTTTATGCCGGCATGGAATGGCTTTGAGCACCACAGGAGTTGGAACTGTGAGGTCTGAGGAACGAGTAGCAAAGTTGGAAGCTGCAGGGCGCGACCACACGTTGCGGATAGTGGGATGCTTCGTTTACGGAGTAGCTGCATTTGCAATTGATTGTCCGCGAGCGATATCTAATGAAGAGTCTCAGTGAGAAGTTGGGAGGCACACAGTGGGATGGAAACGAAAAAAAAAATAGTAAAAATGGATTTGGGAACGGATAGATATAACTCTTTGAAATGGTTTAAGCTGAGATATTATCGATATCATGTGCACATTTTCAAGTCCCTAGGCGCCACGGGCGCCTTTTGCCAGGCCCCTAAATATGGTCACCTCGGCATTTTGAAAAATTGTGCGGCCTGCCAAATCTTCATTTGGGTTCCGATTTTCAAAAAATCCCTACAAAAAGGTCTGCTTGAGGTATAAAATATCTCCTCTGGTTTCGGGGATATTCGAATTTTTATATATTTTTGTCATCGCGGAAGAAGTGTTGTTGAGATTTGTACTTAAAATATTGACATACATAATCGAATTATATTGAAATTAATTTTCAATAGTTTTTTTTTTGTCATTAGGGGGTGGAATAATCAATAACGGTTTAGTACTTAAACCAATAACGGTATGGTGTTTAAACCTATAACAGGTTAGTATTAAAACTAATACCATTTCGGTATTTATCTAGTACCTAACGGTACTATTCATTTTATTTTTCATCCATACCATCCGGTATTGTTTTTGTACCATACGGTGTTGTCTTACTATAAATACCGTATGGTACTGAAATGAAGACGTTTGGTATTAACTTTTCTCTGGGTGTAGGCTCCAGCAGAATAGACAAGCGGCCGTCGCACACCAAACGTACCAATATATCAAGTCGCTAGAAGTAGATCGATTTCTTGATTTTCTCCTTGATGTAAAAACTAAGGACAAGAATTTTGCCCAAGATTTCACTTGAAAACTTCAACATTCCTCCTTTGGGGAGGAGTAGTAGTTCAGTTTTTCTGGGTGTAGTGCTTATTCCTTTGACACACTTTCTTCTTTCTCCAAATGAACAAAAAGCATACTTCTCTCTTATCAAAAAGTGGCGTTCGTTTCAATTTGAAGATAAGTGATAAGGGACTTTGTTTCCATTACCAATTTCGAACGCCGTGTCTTAAAGCTGCACTACTTAATAAAGAAATTTTGCAGAGCTGAATACCTCACAAAATTACTGAGGGGATTGCCACTGATACTAATTTGGCTGACATTCTTGCCACTATTCCTGTGGACTGCTAACCTTTCCTCCACAGGTTTCCTTTGTTAATGGATTCATTAGATTTCACCATGGCAACTCTGGTCAGCAACACTATTCCCGTGGACTGCTAAACTCTCCCCCACAGGTTTCCTTTGTTAATGGATATCATTAAATTTCACCATGGCAACTCTGGTCCACAATATCGAATATTTTAAATTTATTTATGTTGGTGTAATTTTTGTCAGCTTTGTTGTTATTATTATTTCCATTTATTATCATTTTCAATTGTTATGTCATCATCATCATTATAGTCACTCTGGCTGGCTGAGCCTGAGTGAGCCAGCAATCCAGCTTGTGTGAGTGAGTAAATGAATAAACGCCCGGCACGGATGATGCCATGGCATGCCAGCCTGGATGGCTGGCTGACTAGCGAAGTGTAAGATTTATTGGGTGTTGAAATAAATGTTGATTAACTGTTTCGATAACCATTTCTTCTCAAGCATATACGTCCATCCGTATGGCCGGCCATTGCAATTTAAGTGTACATCAATGTGCTTATAAGTGTGAGGGTATATGCATTTGTACTCTATCTTGAATATTTAACTTTTAATTTGGAGAATTTTACATTTTCTGTAAAATAAATGTACCTATCATTAGTTTAAAGAAAAACAAGAATATTTACATAGGTACCTGTCGCATATGCCGGCGATGTCATATAACCAGTCGGAGGAAAAATTCTGAAGACGATCAATTAGATCATTAAAGGGTCATTTGGAGGTACGCTATACCAGAATTCGATCTGCTGTCCTGGACGGGATGCGATTGTCAATGGATGTGAAATATCTGGACCTAGTCCACAATTCGAACATTTTCAGTAAAACGAATAAATTGAAAAGATTTTGTAAGGCACTGCGCACCTTTTACTCCTGTAAGAGGATGCACCTTAAGAAGTGTGTGGCTACCCCAATAATGATTTACTGAACATAATGTTTTATCGTGAGATCAGTGCTGACACATGGTGTACTGATGCTGTCGAAAAGAGAACTTCAGAAGGTTCAAAGATTGACTTGCAATGGAATAACAGGAATATTGAAGTTCACACCGCAGGCAGATCTGCAATCAAAGCAGATTATGCACACTACTGAGGTCTATATTCGGAACTGTGAATTCAAATTTCCGCTTTGGTTTAGGGACCTCGGCATGCCGGAACAGGAAGAGATGATCATTGTTCCAATTTGGAAACTATGAGTGCTGAGGGAAGGTTCAGTTAGGTTTTATCCAAGCTGGCAGCGATATAAATTCGAGATAAGATCATTGGGATTCGCTTTGAGGACAACGAGACCTCGGTCTTAACTTACCACTCTAGGATGAAGATGGCGGTGCCCAAGGTTTGGAATTCGAAAATTGTGAAGTCCAAGAGGTCACGAAGCATAACAACAGGTGATCTAAACGGTCACTGGTCGGTGATCATAACGGTCACCTTCGCCGGCTCGCATGGGAATCCATGGCATCTTCGGGCATTTATTCATTTACTCACTCACACAAGCTAGATTGCTGGCTCACTCAGGTTCAGCCAGCCAGAGTGACTATAATGATGATGATGACACAATGGATTATATAAAAGCTGTATCTATGACGATGACGATCACTAAGATGAGATCTAGCCTTGATTTTTTCCATTTCCGGGTCTATATGTGTCAATATGTGTCTCTATCATGAGAATGCAAAATCTTTTCCCAATTGGGTGCTCTTTCGAACATATCTCTGAGAGATTTCCTTACTTACTTACTTTTAAGGCCTATGACAGAACATTTGTTCCACTAGCCGAACGTAGAATAGCGTTCCAAGCACATCGATCTTCAGCGCACATTCTAAAATCTCTGACACCAAGTTTCGAGTTGTCTTCCACCACTTGATCTTTCCATCGGTCTTTTGGTCTTCCTTAACGGGATCTTAACGGTCTCCTATGCCGGCTCGCAAGGGAATCCGGCACAATGGAATATATAAAAGCTGTATCTATGACAATAACAATCACTAAAATGAGATCTAGCATTGATTTTTTCCATTACCGGGTCTATATGTGTCTCTATCATGAGAATGCAAAATCTTTTCCCATTTAGGTGCTCTTTCGAATGTATCTCTGAAAGATCTCCTTACTTACATTAATTGGCTATGACAGAACATTTGTTGCACTAGCCGAACGTAGAATAGCATTCCAAGCGCCTCGATCTTCTGCGTTCATTCTAAAATCTATGCCACCATGTTTCGAGGTGTCTCCCACCTCTTGATCTTTCCATCGGGCTTTTGGTCTTCCCGGTTTGCGTGTACCACCATGTTTGCCTTCAAAAGACTTCTTTGCTGGAGCTTCTTCATCTATTCTGACAACATGACCTAGCCAAAGCAGCCGTTGTATTTTGATACGTGTAACTATGCTATCATCGTCATACAGTGAATACAGCTCGATGTTCATACGTCGCCTATATTCTACATTACCGCAAACTGGTCCATATATTTTATGAAGAATCTTTCTCTCAAATACTCCAAGCACTATCTCATCTGCTTTCACAAGTACTCATGCTTAAGAACCACATCACAGCACGGGTAGTATCAGTGTCTTGAATAGTGTAATCTTCGTCTGTCGAAAGGTGGCCTTGTTTCTAAACAGCTTACTTAGTCCAAAGTAGCACCTGTTTGCCAGTATTATTCTTTGCTTAATCTCAAAAATGGTGTCATTCGTTTCGGTTACGGCGGTGCCGAGGTAGATAAAGTTACTGACTATCTCAAAGTTGTGGTTCCCAACTTTCGTCATTTTTACACCCTCCACCATAGGATGGGGGTATACTAATTTTGTCATTCTGTTTGTAACACCTTGAAATATGCGTCTAAGACCCCATAAAGTATATATTTTCTGGATCGTCATGTCATTTTAAGTCGATCTAGCCATGTCCGT
The DNA here is from genome assembly GCF_963082655.1 of Stomoxys calcitrans. Classification (NCBI taxonomy): domain Eukaryota; kingdom Metazoa; phylum Arthropoda; class Insecta; order Diptera; family Muscidae; genus Stomoxys; species Stomoxys calcitrans. The sequence goes on along the minus strand of NC_081556.1, from coordinate 92,405,989 downwards.
CCATCTGTCGAAAGCGCGCTAACTTTCGAAGGAGTAAAGCTAGGCGCTTGAAATTTTGCTCAAATACTTTTCATTAGTGTAGGTCGGTTGGGATTGTAAATGGGCCAAATCGGTTCATGTTTTGATATAACTGACATTAAATCGATCTTGGGTCTTGACTTCTTGAGCCTCTAGAGGGCGCAATTCTCGTCAGATTTGACTGAAATTTTGCACATGGTGTTTTGATATCACTTCCATGGTATGGTTCAAATCGGTCCATGTTTTAATATAGCTGCCATATAAACCAACCAATTCTTGTCCGATTTGACCACAATTTTGCACGTAGTGTTAAGGTATCACGTAGTGTTAAGGTATACAATAATTGTGTTAAGTATGATTCAAATTGGTTCATAATCGGGTACAGCTGTCATATAAACCGATCTTGGATCTTGACTTCTTTAGTTAATAGAGCGCACAATTCTCATCCGATTTGGCTGAAATTTTGCATGAGGTGTTTTGTTATGACTTCCAATAACTGTACGAAGTATAGTGCAGATCGGTGTAGCTGCCATATAAACCGATCTGTGATCTTGACTTCTTGAGCCTCTAGAGGGCGCAATTCTCATTCGATTTGGAAGAAATTTTGTACAACAGCTTCTCACATAACATTCAACATTATTATGGTCTGAAACGATCAATAGCTTGATACAGCTCCAATATAAACCTATCTCCCGATTTTGTTTTTTGAGCCCCTACTAGGCGCAATACTTATGCGAATGAACTGAAATATTACACAATGACTTCTACAATGTTCAGCATTCAATAATGGTACAAATCAGACTACAGCTTGACACAGCTCCAATAGCATAACAATTCTTATTCAATATTCTATCTTTGCCTTAAAAGAGATGTCGCGCATAGAACTCGATCCATGGTGGAGAGTACATAAGATTCGGCCCGGCCGAACTTAGCACGCTCTTACTAGTCTTTGCCTGCTCGGTTGTACAAGGCGTTTTGCGAGTTGAAACCATCCATTTCGTCTTATCTCCATTTACTGCCAGACCCATTTTCACTGACTCTCTTTCCATTCTTTCAAAGACTGCAGTTACTACTTCCGGTGACCGACCTATGATATCGATGTCGTCGGCATAGGGGAGTAGCATGTGTTCTCTTGTGATTAGAGTGCCATATCTATTCACATCTGCATCTCGTATAATCTTCTCCAGCAAGATATTAAAGAGATCACACGATAGGCTGTATCCTTGTCTGAAACCTCGTTTGGTATTAAATGGTTCGGAGAGATTCTTTCCTATTCTTACTGAGGAAGGCGTATCAGCAAGTGTCATTCTGCAGAGTTTTATTAATTTTGCAGGGATACCAATCTCAGATATGACTTGAAATACCTTTGAACGTAAAGGGGTATCGAATGTGGCTTCGTAGTCAACAAAGAGATGGTAGGTGTTGATTTGTTCTTCTCGGGTCTTTTCCAGGATTTGGCGCAGTGTGAATATCTGGTCTAGGGTGGATTTACCTGGTCTAAAGCCGCATTGATAGAGCACAATTATCTCATTGACTTTGTGTTTAAATCTTTCACACAGTACGCTCGAGAGTATCTTGTATGCGATTGGGAGGAGACTTATTCCTCTGTAGTTTGCAAATTCCGTCTTGTCTCCTTTCTTGTGTACGGGACATAGTACACTGAGGTTTCAATCATTGGGTTTGCGTTCTTCTAGCCAGAATGCGCAGATACGCTGATACATACGCTGATAAGGCGTAGCCTCCGGTCTTAAATAGTTAAGCGGGTAACCCATCGGCTCCTGCTGCCTTGTTGTTCCTTAGTCGGGTCACTGCTACTTAAACCACATTCTGACTAGGAGATAAACAGTTTGTACCATCATCATTGATGGGTTCAGCGGTATCCTCTTCACCGCCAACGTCCGACACTAGTAGTTGGGTAAAATGTTCTTTCCATGTCCTCAGCATGCTATCTATGTCAGTTACCAGATTTGGACCAGTGCTATTCTGTAATATGAATATACATGTGGGCGTATTGGATCGGTAAAAAATTGTCCAAAAACGGTTATGGTCTGTTACTATATGAGTAGATGTCTGCTATATATTTTTATTTAATTTTTATACCCACTACCGAAGGATGGGGGTATATTCATTTTGTCATTCCGTTTGCAACACATCGAAATATCCATTTCCTGCCCTATAAAGTATATATATTCTCGATCAGCGTAAAAAACTAAGACGATCTAGACATGTCCGTCCGTCTGTCTGTTGAAATCACGCTACAGTCTTTAAAAATAGAGATGTTGAGCTGAAGCTTTGATTCCTTTTTTTTTTGTCCATAAGCAGGTTAAGTTCGAAGATGGGCTTTATCGGACTATATCTTGATATAGCCCCCATATAGACCGATCCGCTGATTTAGGGTCTTAGGCCAATAAAAGCCACATTTATTATCCGATTTTGCGGAAATTTGGGACAGCGAGTTGTGTTTGGCCCTTCGATATCCTTAGTTGATTTGGCCCTGGGTTTTAGGCCCATAAAACCCACATTCATTATCCGATTGTGATGAAATTCGCTACAGTGAGTTGTGTTAGGCCTTTCGATGTCCTTCGTCAATTTAGCCCAGATCGGTCCAGATTTGGATATAGGTGCTATATAGACAGATCCTCCGATTTAGGGTCTTAGGCCCATAAAACCCACATTTATTATCCGGTTGTGCCTAAATTTGGGGCAGTGAGTTGTGTTAGGCCTTTCGATGTCCTTCGTCAATTTAGCCCAGATAGGTCCAGATTTGGTTATAGCTGCCGTATAGACCGATCCTCCGATTTTAGGTTTTAGGCCCATAAAACCCATATTTATTATGCGATTTTGCTGAAATTTGAGACAGTGAGTTGCGTTAGGCCCTTCGCCATCCTTCGCCAATTTAGCCCATAACGGTCCAGATTTGGATATAGCTGCCATATAGACCGATCTCTCGATTTAATGTTTTGGGCCCATAAAAGGCGCATTTATTGTCCGATGTCGCCGAAATTCTGGACGGTGAGTTATGTTAAGCCCCTTGACATACTTCTGCAATATGTCACAGATCGGTTCAGATTTGGATATAGCTGCCATATAGACCGGTCTCTCAGTTTTAGGTTATGGTTTGGGGCCATAAAAGGCACATTTATTGTCCGATGTCGCCGAAATTTGAGACAGTGAGTTGTGTTAGGCCCTTCGATATCCTTCTTCAATTTGGCTCAGATCGGTCCAGATTTGAATATAGCTGCCATATAGACCGATCTCTCGATTTAATGTTTTGGGTCTATAAAAGGCGCAATTATTGTACGATTTCGACGAAATTTAGAACACAGAGTTAAGTTAAGCCCCTCCACGTGTTTCTGCAATTTGGTCTAGATCGATCAAGATTTGCATATGGCCGCCATATAGACCGACATCTCGATTTAAAGTCTTGGCCCCAAAAAAGGCGCATTTATAATCCGATTTCACGGAAATTTGACACAGTGACTTATGTTAGGCTTTTCGACATCCATGTTGTATATGGTTCAGATCGTTTTATTTTTAGATATAGCTACTAAAAACACCAATATTTTGTTATACACAATTGAACAGTGACTTGTACTTATTAGTATTTTGTCCAAATCGGAACATATTTCGTTATAACTGCTATGGGACATTAGGTATGCAATTTTCACCGGATTTTGATGAAAGGTGGTTTACATATATTCCCGAGGTGGTGGGTATCCAATGTTCGGCCCGGCTTTTTATGCCTTTTTACTTGTTAAAAATGTGTAATAACCAATTCCATCGATAATATTTCTAAAGTCGTGCTTATTGTATACTCTCAATCATCATTATTTGTTAGCAATACCCATGGCACGATCATTTTAATTGTTTTATTTTTTATTTTTGTGAAGTCTCATTAATAACTTCCGTCTTCAGCTAAGCAAGTTTAAATTCTGTAAGTGGTTGGGATTATCTTAGTTCTTCGCAAATAAAACATAATTTAATAAGGCGTTTGTTGTGGGATATCGTGAATTTTTAAAATGGGTGTTTCATTTATTGTAGTTTTCGGTGTTTTTCCGTATTCACATATAAGACGTTTAGGTTAGGTTAAACCGATAACCCACTAACAGGACAAGATAATTTAGAGCTCAGTTTTGGCCCGTTATGGTATTCTATTTACAGGGATGCATGTACCACGTATATACAATAGAAAGAAAAGATTAATGCCTTTATATTATAGACCATGAGGAGAAGACCGATGGTTGGGAGTACATTGTATCATTGTCCATTACCCATTATGGTGTCCCCTGGCATAACCATCCCATTTTGTAGATGCATTTGAGGAGACCCCTGAGTGATATACTTGCAAGTAGGAGAAGTGCCCTCTAAAGAAACACAGAGGATGAATAAAGTAAGCCTGGAGCTGGGGAGCTGAGGCGAGTAACTCGCACAAGAAAAACTAAAAATATTACTCTGAGAGACAAGGGAATAGTAACAACGGACTACACTAGCGTTGACGACCACCGCAAACAAAAATAGGACCATGATCTGGACCTGGAATGTCCGAACTCTTTATTGAGAAGGTGCAGTGTACACACTGTATTGGAAAGTACAAGGCCATACAAGAAGTGCGATGGCTCGGGAAAAGCTCCGCAGCAACACCGAAAAGTGACGGCCTATATTATAGCTGCCATGAAACGAGGCATGAAGTTGGCTGTGGATTTAAGGTTATTCGGACACTAAAACACCTACTGGTGTCTACAGGTTTACTCCGGTGGATAAGAGGCTAGCCGTAATGCTCATAAATGCAAAATTCTTCAACATCAGCCCCATTTGTGTCCTTGACCGGACGGAAAACAGGGATCAGCAGACCAAGAATATTTTCTACGGGCGCCTAGAATACTACCGTTGGGCCGCACATGATATTAAAATCGTCCAGGGAGATTTTAATGCGAAGAGAGAGAAAGAAAGATATACGAGCCAACAACGAGTTAAAATGATTAAAATTTTCTAATGAAATTTGGATTCAGTGGCTTCAACGTTATGAGCGCTACGTCCAATTTAGCGATGAGGCTCATTTCTGGCTGAATGACTGCGTAAATAAGCAAAAAATGCGTTACTGGTCAGACAGCAATCCACACGAACTCCATGAGTCACCACTGCATTGTGAATAAATTACGGTTTGGTGCAGTTTATAGGCCTGCGGCATCATTGGGCCGTACTTCTTCCGTGATGATCAAGACCGGTATGTTGCTGTGAAATCACTATGAAATCACATGAAGGACATGTGGTTCCAATAGGACGGCGCCACAAGCCATACAGCGAGTGTCTCAATCAATTTATTTGAAACCAAGTTGGGGAACAAGTTATTTCACGAAATGGTCCAGTCGATTGGCCGCCTCGGTCGTGCAATTTGAAGCCTTTATACTATTTTCTGTGGGGCTACATCAAGTCCATAGTCTATGCCGACAAGCTAGCGATGATTGATGAACTTCGTATGAATATCGAACACGAAATTGCAGCTGTATCGGTCAATTTATGCTTGAAAACCGTCGAACTGTCGCCTTCAGTGTCTGGACTTCTGCAAGCAAACGAAATCGAGTTCCATACATAATGGCATCGACGTACTTTCATAGAAACAAAGGATTTCATCGACGGGTTATGTTTTATTTAAAAAAAAAATTAACGCTGTTATTGAAAATCCCGATATGATCGATCCGAGGAGCGAACATAGATTCGGATCATAACCTTGATCTGTCATTGCATTGCGATGCTGGACATTGATTAGCTGCAAACGCAACAGATGGCAACGGTATACACCACTTGAATGAACCAACTGCTGACTGATGAAAGCACTTCTCCCACAATAGAAAATCATTGGCCACACCATTGAAAATGCCCGAAATCTGTACTTGGGTACGCGAAGCCTCCCTCAAGAAACACATGGTAAGACCAATAGTGTCGAAATGCTACTGAAGTCATAAATGCGGCATACAGAGCAACACTGTAATCAAGTAGCAGTTATCCGACTGCAGAACAACAAGGCAGCAGGAGTCAATGAGTTGCACGCTGAACTATCAATGCGTCTTGTCGAGCTCTTGCCACGATATCTCTTTTTAGGCAAACAAAGGATAAACGAAAAGAATTGCTATGTTATTGGATCATTATCAAGTTATGGTTCATTTCGGACCATAATTGAAATGAATATTGCAGACCATAGTAGAAGTGATTGTGCAAAATTTCAGCCAAAGCTAGTAAGAATTGCGCACTTTAGGGGCTAAAGAAATAAAATAGGGAGGTCGGTATATAGGGGAGTTGTAATAGGCTATAAACGGATTCATACCATTTTCGACACGTATGTTAAAGGTCGTGAGAGAAGCCGTTGTATAAAATTTAAGCCAAATCGGATAATACTTGCGCCCTTTAGAGGCTCAAGAAGTCAAGATCCCATATTGTTCTGTTGAAAGTCATAACAAAACACCTCATGCAAAATTTCAGCTAAATCGGATAATAATTGCACCCTCTAGTGGCTCAAGAAGTCGAGACTCCGGATCGGTTTATATGGAGCTATATCCGGTTATGAACCGATTTGAACCATTCTCAATACTGTTGTTGGAAGTCATAAAAAAATACGTCATGCAAAATTTCAGCCAAATCGGATAAGAATTGTTCCCTATAGTGGCTCAAGAAATCAAGAACCTAGATCGGTTTATATGGCAGCTATATCAGATTATTGACCGATTTCAACCATATTCGGCACAGTTGTTAGAAGTCATAATAAAACATCTCATGCAAAATTTCAGTCAAATCGGATAAGAATTGTTCCCTCTAGCGGTTCAAGAAGTCAAGACCCCAGATAGGTTTATATGGCAGATATATCATGGTATGGACCGATTTGAACTATTCTTAACACAGTTGTTGGAAGTCATAGCAAAACTCGTCATGCAAAATTTCAGCCGAATAGCATAAGAATTGTGCCCTCTACCGGCTCAAGAAGTCAAGATCCCAGATCGGTTTATATGGCAGCTATATCAAAACGTGGACCAATATAGCCCATTAACAATCCCAACTGAACTACACTAATAAGAAGTACTTGTGCAAAATTTCAAGCGGCTAGCCTTACTCCTTCGGAAGTTAGCGTGCTTTCGACAGACAGACAGATACAAAATTTAACTTTTGCGATAATATCCATCGGAAAAATATCAATCGATTTTCAGTCCAAAAATTTAATATCGATAGTGCCATCGATATTTTGCCAGCTCTATGCTAGTGTCCGATACCACAGACCCTAATGTCATCCACCACAGAACCTAATGTTATCCCTGATGAAGGTACAGAATGTTTGCAGCCTGTTAGAATGGGGTCCAAGTAGCAGTGACCCGACTGAAGAACAACAAGGCAGCAGGAGTCAATGAGTTGCCCAGTTTAAACCAGTTTAAAAATAAATGGCGAAAGTTGGGAACCACAGTTTTGCAATAGTCCACAACTTTATCTATCTCAACAACGCAGTAACCGAAACGAATGTCACAACTTTTACTTTACTTAAATTTAATTGGCTATGACAGAATAGTTGTTCCACTAGCCGAACGTAGAAACAGCATTCCAAGCGCCTCGAACTTCTGCGCTCAATCTAAAATCTCTGACACCAAGTTTTGAGGTGTCTCCCACAATTTGATCTTTCCATAGGGCTTTTGGTCTTCCCGGTTTGCGTGTACCACCATGTTTGCCTTCAAAAGACTTCTTTGCCGGAGCTTCTTCATCCAGCAAAGAAGTCTTCGGTTGGCACAGATACTAAGACCCCATATATTCTTGATCGTTATGCCATTTTAAGTCGATCTAGCCATGTTCGTCCGTCTGTCTGTCGAAAGCACGCTGACTTTCGAAGGAGTAAAGCTAGCCGCTTGAAATTTTGCATAAATATTTTTTATTAGTGTAGATCGGTTATTATTGTAAATGGGCCATATCGGTCCATGCTTTGATTCAGCTGTCATATACACTGTTATTGGGTCTGGAAGTCTTGAGACTCTAGAAGGCGCAATTCTTATCCGATTTTATTGAAATTTTGCACGTAGTGTTTTGGTAGCGCTTCCAATAATTACGCTAAGTATGGTTTAAATCGGGTTATGTTTTCATACAGCTGCCATATAGACCGATCTTGGGTCTTGACTTCTTGAGCCTCTAGAAGGCGCAATTCTCGTCCGATTTAACTGAAATTTTGCACGTAGTGTTTTAGAAGCACTTCCTACAACTGCGATAAGTATGGTTTACATCGGTCCATGTTCTGATATAGCTGCCATATAATCCGATCTTGGGTCTTGATTTCTTAAGCCTCTAGATGGCACAATTCTCGTCCGATTTAACTGAAATTTTGCACGTAATATTTTGGTATCACTCTTAACAATTGTGCTTTCTATGATTCAAATCGGTTCATAATCTGGTAAAGTTCCCATATAAACCGATCTTGGATCTTGACTTCTTGAGCGCCCAATTCTCATCCGATTTGGCTGAAATTTTGAATGAAATGTTTTGTTATGACTTCATATAACTGTGCTAAGTATGGCGCAAATCGGTATAGAACCTGATATTGCTGCCATATAAACCGATCTGGGATCTTGACTTCTTGAGCCTCTAGCGGGCGCAATTCTCATCCGATTTGGCAGAAATTTTGTACAACGCCTTCTCTCAAAACCTTCAACATACGTGTCTAATATGGTCTGAAACGATCAATGGCTTAATACAGCTCCCATATAAACCTATCTCCCGAATTTGCTTCTGGAGCCCCTACTATATATTCACAATGACTTCTACAATGTTCAGCATTCATTTATGGTCCGAATCGGACTATAACTTGATAAAGCTCCAAAAGTATAACAGTTCTTATTCAATATTCTGTGTTTGTCTAAAAAGAGATACCGCGCATAGAACTCGACAAATGAGATCAATGGTGGAGGGTATATAAGATTCCGCCATGCCGAACTTAGCACGCTCTTATTTGTTATATGTTTCCAAGGCATGGATACTTGTGAAAGCCGATGAGGCAGTGCTTGGAGTGTTTAAGAGAAAGATTTCCAATTTCTACTGATGGAGAGTATTGGCGTTGTAAAGGGTGATTTTTTTGAGGTTAGGATTTTCATGCATTAGTATTTGACAGATCACGTGGGATTTCAGACATGGTGTCAAAGAGAAAGATGCTCAGTATGCTTTGACATTTCATTATGAATAGACTTACTAACGAGCAACGCTTGAAAATCATTGAATTTTATTACCAAAATCAGTGTTCGGTTCGAAATGTGTTCATTCACCGTAACGTTGCGTCCAACAGCATCTTTGAAAAAATACGGTCCAATGATTCCACCAGCGTACAAACTACACCAAACAGTGCATTTTTCGGGATGCATGGGCAGTTCTTGAACGGCTTCTGGTTGCTCTTCACTCCAAATGCGGCAATTTTGCTTATTTACGTAGCCATTCAACCAGAAATGAGCCTCATCGCTGAACGGTGCATGAACACATTTCGAACCGAACACTGATTTTGGTAATAAAATTCAATGATTTGCAAGCGTTGCTCGTTAGTAAGTCTATTCATGATGAAATGTCAAAGCATACTGAGCATCTTTCTCTTTGACACCATGTCTGAAATCCCACGTGATCTGTCAAATACTAATGCATGAAAATCCTAACCTCAAAATAATCACCCTTTATGAACCACAAACTGTATGAACTGTGTTAGCATAGTTAAACGTATCAAAATACAACAGTTGTCTTGGCTAGGTCATATTATCAGAATGAATGACAAGGAGCACTGTGTTAAACTTAAATCGGAAAAACCAAAACTGCGATGGAAAGATCATATGGTGAAAGATATCTCGAAACTTGGTGTCGGAGATTAAAGAAGGAGCACAGAAGATCGAGACGCTTGAAAAGCTGTTCTAAATTCGGTTTGTGGGACAAATGTTCTGTCATAGCCAATTGCGAAATCGACCTACAACAATAATAGGGATTTGATTTCAATTTGATTGCAAGATAAAATCCTTTCGTCAGACCGACAGATTAACACACGCATCCCAAGACCTAAAACGTCTGTCATATTTTTGTGTGTCATCGTTGTGCAAATGTTAAAAGCAATCGATATAGCCGGCCTTTATATAGCGCCGTTTTAAATTCCAAATTAACACATCTAACTTGTGTAAGCCTTTTGTCAATTAACAAACCCATTAATCTGAAAAGCCCAATAACTAAAATTTATGTGAACTAAAAACAAAAAACTTCAAAACACCTCGTAAATTTCAACTAATGTCTATAATAAGGCGATAATCAAAACAAATAAAAGTCACTCCCCTCCATCACACCAACATCCACGGCATATGAAAATCACAACAAATCATTAATAAAACAAGAAAATATTGTCATATAGATTACACTAATTAATAACAATTAACAACAGACGACAAAGTCGGCATGGGTGCTGGCTTTGCTCGTTTTAGCCGGGCTGATTGGTTGCTTCAATATGTATGTACATGTTGGTGGTTCATTGCCTGCCTAATAACCGGGCCGTCTCAACAATCATAGACAACCATAGTAAAAACAACAACAACAACAACAAAGGGAAGACAATGAAAAAGAATGCCATAAAGTCAGAGCCAAAGTCAATTTTCCAAAAAAAAGCAAAAGCAAAAATTACAAATAAATAAAAGAATAAAAACAAAAGTGTTATAATTTTATGGGTACGAAAATGACTTTCGCGGTTGGTTACTTGTCTAAAAGTTAAATGCGATGATAATGGTGGTAATGGTAATGGCAATGGCGATGGCGATGAACGATGAACCATGATTATGGGCCAGGAGAGAGAAATTGTTCAACAAATTTGGGGGAACAAGAGAACAAAACAAAATAATCCTAACGAGAATAATCATCACCAGCAGTGTTGCCACAATGTAAAAATTATTTTGGAAAAACGCAAGTTTTTAGTGATATTGCATGCACATTAAGACTTCTGGGGGCTCAAGAGGTCGATGACGGTGGATCTGTTTTAAATAAAGGCCTATTTGTAAGCTGATAGTTCTTAGATGGCTGCTGATACTCAGACAGCTCAAATTTAGGAAAAAACAAGTAAAAGCGTGCTAAGTTCCGCCGGGCCGAATCTTATATACCCTCCACCATTGATCGCATTTCACGAGCTCTTTCCACGGTACCTCTTTTTAGGCAAACAAAGGACAAAAGAATTTTGAATACTCTCTCTGTAGAGGCTGACGAAGTCAAGACCCCAGATCGGTTTATATGGCAACTGTATCATGCAAAATTTTAGCCAAAGCGGATAATAATTGCGCCCTCTAGTGGCTCAAGAAGTTAAGACCCCAGATCTATTTATATGGGTGCTATATCAGGTTATAGACCGATTGGAACTATTCATAGAAGGTTGCCAGCAACGACTTTTGCAGAAGCTGTGAGGACATTGAAGAAGAAGAGACTATTGAACACCGTCTGTGTGTGTGTCCCGCACTAGCAGTCAGAAAGAATTTCGACTTTAGGTTCTCATATCTTTGAAAACCTGTCTGATTTGGCGGATGTGAACATTAGCAAGTTATTGAGGTTTTGTAAAGCGATCTGGAAGGTTCAACGTAGAAACTAGAAGCCATCTTCCTTCTTCTGTTTCTGTGGTATCACAATGGACGAAAACGTCTAAGTGAGTCTGACGGCAGACTGCCACTTAAACCTAACCTATACCCCATCCTATGGTGGTGAGTATAAAAAGAAGTATAAGAGGTGGTGGATTGATAATCTAAAGGTGCATAGAAAGGATGCTAGCCGGGCATTTAATGCGACAAGGGGTAGTGGTAACATCAAACTGTGGGTCATTTATAAGGAAAAGCTCAGGGCATACAAGAAAGAGGTTAGAAAATCCAAAGTGAGGATTTTGTCAGATTGATTGAGGAACTCTCTAATATAAAGGAGAATTCCAGACTGCGGAAGATAATGACAAAGGACAGTCCAAACATGGGGAACTTACAAAGGCCAAGTGGGGAGTGGACTGTCTCCCCATGGGATTCCCTGTCACATTTGCTGAAGACACATTTTTCGGACTGTGATAGAACATAGGAATTTGTCTTTCATATCCGGGGAATATACAGACGCTAAAGATGTATGTGACAGTTTGGAGACTCATGAGAGTGTGCACTGGGCACTAAATAAGTTTAGGCCATTTAGGTCCCCAGGGCCAGACCGCGTTTCTCCAAAGACGCTGTAGGAAGCTTTCGTCCATTAATGTGACAAATACGCACGAGTATTTAGGGCATGTAAAGAGTGATTTTTAAGACATCTTTATTTGAATTGATAGTATGGTCCATATAATTAATTATTTGAAGATTATTTAATGCAAAAGTTGACCGTGACTGCGCCTCAACAACATAGTTGTTGGAAGTCATAACAAAACACGTAAAATTTCAGCCGGCGTGTAAAATTTCAGCCAAATCGGATAGGAATTGCGCACTCTAGACGCTCAAGAAGTCAAGATCGCAGATCGGTTTACATGGCAGCTATATCAAAACATGGACTGATTTAGCCCATTTACAATCCCAATCGACCTATACTAACAAGAAGTAATTTTGTAAAATTTCAAGCGGCTAGCTTTACTCCTTCGATAGTTAGCGTGCTTTCGACAGACAGACGGACGGACCGACATGGACTTAAAATGTCATGACCATCAAGAATATATATATACTTTAGGGGGTCTTAGACGAATATTTCGAGGAGTTACAAACAGAATGACGAAATTATTATACCCCATCCTATGGTGGAGGGTATAAAAACCAAGGCTGGCAAAATATCGATGGCACTATTGATGCTATCGATCTTTTAATTTTAGGCTGAATATCGATTCATATTTTCGATACTATAGGCATAGTTCCACTATTTGCAAAATTGAACAAAAAATTTGCGATGCGTTTATAAATGTATCCCAATAATAAATTTTTCATTTGTCCTTCTTATTGAGTATTTCAAGTGTCGTTCGAACCGGTCCATAACCATATATAGCGTTATTCAATTTTTAGATTCAACTTACTGCGCCTATAGAGGGCTCAATTTTCATCCGATTGGGCTCATTGATTGTACAATGATTTCTCTCATGAAGCGATCAAAAGCTTGATGCAGCTCCCATATAAACCGATCTCCCGATTTTGCTTCTTGAGCCCCTACAAGGCGCAATTCTTATCCGAATGAACTGAAATGTTACGCAATGACTTCTACAGTGTTCAGCATTCATTTATGGTCCGAATCAGACTATAACTTGATATAGCTCCAATAGCACAACAGTTTTTATTCAATATTCTTTGTTTGCCTAAAAAGAGATACCGCGCATAGAACTCGACAAATGCGATCCATGGTGGAGGGTATTTAGGATTCAGCCCGGCCGAACTTAGGACGCTCTTACTTTTTTCAACCTACTCTATTCTAACTATATCAAGTATTGACCGATTAGGACCGATTTGGCTCAGACCTACAAAATTATTAAAATTTGGTCATACCTTTATGTGGAGATCTAAGACTATACCAAAACATGGACTGGTTTTGCTAATATTTTAAGAAGGATATCTTGCTCCTGTAATCCCAAACTGCAGAATTTCTGGCAAATCAGTTGGATAATGTGGTTAAGGCTTTCAAAATGCCAAAGGTCGAGTGATACCTTTAGTTGTAGACCATACGGAAAAGTAGTCCAATATGTTTTATTTTCAATGACATGTATCCTAGATAATACACATATCGCTATCAAATTTCCAAACTATTTCTCTAATGTTGCAAGGCTTAGCTTTATATTCGAGTATTGCTAAACAGAAATTCCTCCATTCTAAAATAAATCAAAAGGGTGGCCAAACAAAACAGAATCTCATTGCAAAAGTCATTTTGCCCTAAGACGAAGAGTAATTTAAGAATAATGGCAAAATTCACACCAACAGCAACAATGAGAGAATACAACAATCAATATGTCAAAATATTTGCACTTACATGTCAGACACAGACGCAATATGAATGAATATTAGACACACTTGCGCGCACAAACACACACACACACACATCTGTATTATTTTCATAGCACCATGTAAGCACAAAGTATCTTACAACAACCTCTGACATAGCCATAAATTACAACAACATTGCACCATCAACCTCTCTCTATAAAATATGGCAAAGAAAATGTGAAAGAACAACAAAACAATTGAATTGAAAAGAGCAGCACCAACAATTGCTTCCACCACCACTACAAAGTCAATGAAGTGCACATTGGGCGAGGGCATAAAAGAAATCAAACGGTGCATTGGCTAAAGCCAATCTTCTTCTTTTACAATAATTCGAAGTGTTATTTACGGTTTGTTGGTATGCTTCAACCGATTTTCATGAAATTTTCACAGATTGAAGAGTTTAACATCAGCTGCAAATAAAATAGGTAATTTTGATAGGACCCCCCGATTTAATCGAAATTGGTCATCCGAAATCACGGTGAAAAATTTGGGGCTCAAATAACTCGCAAAAAGCCCCAAATTTTTAAGCAACATGTTAGAAAGATCGCAGATGGTCCCAGAACGAAAATGATAAAAGCTTCTACACGCAGTGGTGTAAGTATGAACTGATAACCTTATGGCAAAAACAAAAAAATTCCGATGTTAAATTTAGAGAACGCGAATCTCTCTTACAATTTGATCGTAGCCATAAAGCCTGAAAGCGATGACCCTCATGCTGAAGGTTTGGATCGAATCGGGTACCTGAGAACAAATGCCACTTAGTAGCTGTTGCTACACTGATGTCTCGAAGCTAGTTAAGAAAACGTGTCTAGATGACCACCGCACTCCTTTACCGATTTCTGGTCCTGCAGATGGAGATCCAAGGATGAATTAAACTTAGGGCGGTAAAGTCAAAGGCCGTTTTTAAGTTAAATAAGATGGGATCCTAGATATTTGATCGCTAGGCCACAATTTGGGGTAAAATGGAATAAAGGGTCATACTGGCTGGCAGTAAGAACCAAAGAAGTAAATAGTTCGTCGAAAGGACGGTTTTTCCCCAGAAGCTGCATCTATAGAAGATCCCTTATCATCGGGATCGCATCGTAAGCGATCATCCCTGTGATAATGCAGTGGCGCTTTGAAGTTATACTGCCATGGCTGGTATGGATTTGCCGGGCGAGCCACAGCTGCGCCACAGGCCTATCACTTTTTTGCTTAAAACAAAAAAACCTGAAGGTGAGGAAAGAAGCGAAGCAGGAGAACAAAATGCAAACCTCAAAGTCAGATCGGTTGGATAACGTTGAATAACGTGAATGTAAAGTCGATATTTGTCGCCCTGGACTGCCTGGTATTCCACCCGAGTATCTCTCGGTGGACGAATTGAATTCTATGAGCGAGGACTATCAAATTTGACTTGAGAGGTCGCGTGGATAGAAAGAGGGTGACAAGGAGAACGTCTCAGGGAGGGATGTCCTCGTCGATTCTCTACCACAGTGGTGGGCACACTAAAACATATTCACATTATTTCCAAGCCCTTGGGCTTATGTTCTTGTGCACACACACAAATATATGCAATACAGTAGTATTGGAGGCCACCGTAGCGCAGAGGTTAGCATGTCCGCCTATGACGCTGAACGCCTGGGATCGAATCCTGGCGAGACCATCAGAAAAAAAATTTCAGCGGTGGCTTTCCCCTCCTAATGCTAACTACATTTGGGAGGTAATATGCCACGTTCTTTCCAAAGTGGTGTCGCACTGCTGCACGCCGTTCGGACTCGACTACAGAAAGGAGGCCCCTTATCGTTGAGCTTTAACTTGAATCGGACTGCACTCATTGATAGGTGAGAAGTTTGCCCCTGTTCCTTAGTGGAATGTTCATGGGTAAAATTTGCAATTACAGAAATTTTGGGTATATTTGCAGGGAAGGCTTGAGAATGATAGCATATTCGTCCGCATATGCGTCATGCTAACAGGAATGCGCCGTCTAGCCTTCGACTCCGATCCCAGTTCGGAGTAGTGTCAAGCGTGTCAACTCCGAATCAAATTCCGACTCAGCAGCGCTGCATGCTACTCATACAAGTCAAATTTCTGTCGACGACCAGCGGGATTATGACAAGGTCACTAGGAAGATTGTCAAGATGGGCTACGAAAAATGGGTGATGGTCCCATAAGATACCGGTTGTTTGACTCTCAAACAAACTGTCCATATATATCACCCTGCAGTTGTCGTATGAAGTGAAATTTCTGAGTCTGGCGTAAAAGAAATACGGAGGAAAGCAGCCGATAGTCACTTAGTGCCTCCTACTCCTGCTCAATGATGTTCGATAGGAAATGGGGGGTTAAGCCGAAAATGATGTACTGGATGTACACGGCCATGGTGACTAGTGATATCAGGCACTGACATGGTGTAGCGCTGTGGAGAAAAAGATTCGCTACGAGGTGTTCTTGAAGGTGCAAAGACTGGCCTGTGTCGGATTCACCGGAGCGTTAATGTTTAGACTGCAGGTAGATTTGGAAGAAAGGCTGGATATGCATCCTATCAAAGGCTATATTCGGAACTGTGCCCCTCAAGTTGCGTTTAGGTTGAGGAAACTTGCCATGCTGAAGGATAGACACGGGTCCATTCTGGATACTATAGATAAGGTGGAAAGACTGAGAAGAATTTCAGATGACCTGGCATCGAGACCCATTCAAAAAACGATTTTCGTGATTCACTTTCCCGAGAGGAGGGAGTGGAGGGCGAATGCTGTCTTTGAAGATAATGAGACCTTGGTTTTCACAAATGGCTCTAAGATGAAGTTAGGAACTGGCTTATCGAACTACTGAAAATTGCAGAGCGGGTGGCCAATGCGGAGGCGTTGGTAAGGTTAGAGGCTAATCATGGATGCCAAACTGCCAGGAAGCTCTGGCTTGCAGTCGACAGGAGGGGGACGTGTACTATTACAGGAATTATAACCGAGCATTCTGCAATAGGCCTACGATCGAGCATTTGTTCTGCTCAGGTCACTGTCTTCAGTGGCACAGGCTTGCCATAGTAGTGTCTCTGAAAAGTCTCCTTAAGTACATGGATAAGGCGAGATGATTTCGACGGAGGTCACGCTGAAATCCTACACACGCGGTCATGTAGACGTATACGAGAGCCAACTGATACGCTAGGGACGCACATACGTGAGGGCATGCTTGATAGGCCCTCGACTCTCCTGTAATGTCCTTATATACTTTCAAATCTCTCTGGTGGGTATAATAAAAACGGATTTAAATACCATAAATTCTTAGGCAAAGCCTTGATGATGGGAATCTAATATCCGGATTGGCTGAAATTGGTCAATTTTCTTTTGTAGTTTGTTGTATCTTGACATAGGTCTTGCGTATAGAGTTAAACATAGAGTTTCCCGACTTCATGCTTTGAGGACCTGACAGGCCTACCTCCAAACTTCAGCCTAAATCCCACCAAGAGAGATTTCCAAATATATATAACCCCAATATAAACCGATATACGGATTTGACTTCTTGAACTCCCAGTAGTTTACGCCCGCTGATATTTGGTATGTAAAGTATATTTGTGTCCTCCAATACTCGCGACGAAATCTACCCCGATAGGTTCATAAATAGATAGAGACCTCTTCAAACTAGAGCTGGCAAAATATCGATGACACTATCGATACTATCGATATTTAATTTCTTGTCTGAATATCGATTGATATTTTTCCTATCGATACTATCGGCAAAGTTAATTTTTGTTGGCATAATTTAACAAAAATAAGTGATCCGACACTTAGTGTATTCTATAAGACACATTGCACCTGTAGAGGGCGCTATTTTCATTCGATTGGGCTTAAATTTTACATTTGGTTTTATTCGTTCTGTGTGTAGATATTGATTCTATATAAATAGGTCTCTTGTTTTTTATACCCTCCACCATAGGATGGGAGTATACTAATTTCGTCATTCTGTTTGTAACTTCTCGAAATATTCGTCTGAGACCCCATAAAGTATATATATATTCTTGATCGTCGTGACATTTTATGTCGAGCTAGCCATGTCCGTCCGTCTGTCTGTCGAAAGCACTCTAACTTTCGAAGGAGTAAAGCTGGCCGCTTGAAATTTTGCACAAATACTTCTTATTAGTGTAAGTAGGTTGGTCATATCGCGGTATGGGGTTTGAAAAAGAGCTGGCAAGCTGTCGATATTCGCTACAATCGATATTTCGCATAACAAATATCGATTGTATCGATACTATCGTTTATTTCCTATATTTCAAACGAAAATGAGAAGTAACAAGTAAGAGTGTGGTAAGTTCGGCCGGGCCGAATCGTATATACCCTTCACCATTGATCGCATTTGTCGAGTTCTATGCGCGGTATCTCTTTTTAGACAAACATAGAATATTGAATAAGAAATGTTATGCTATTGGAGCTATACCAAGTTATAGTCCGATTCAGACCATAAATGAATGCTGAACATTGTAGAAGTCATTGTGTAATATCTCAGTTCATACGGATAAGAATTGCGCCTTGTAGGGACCCGAGAAGCAAAATCGGGAGATCGGTTTATATGGGAGCTGTATCAAGCTAATGACCGATTCCGACCATATTAGACACGTATGTTTAAGATCATGAGAGAAGCCGTTGTACAAAATTGCATTCCAATTGGATAAGAATTGCGCCCTCCATATCGGTCCATGTTTTGATATAGCTGCCATATAAACCGATTTTGGGTCTTGACTTCTTGGGTCTCTAAAGGGCGCAATTCTGGTCCGATTTGACTGAAATTTTGCACATGGTGTTTTGATTTAGCTGCCATATAAACCGATCTTGGGTCTTGACTTCTTGAGCCTCTAGAGAGAGCAATTCTCGTCCGAATTTATTAAAATTTTGCACGTAGTGTTTTGGTAGCACTTTCAACAACTACGCTAAGTAGGGTTTTAAGCGGTTCATATTTTGATATAGCTGTCATATAAACCGGTCTTGGGTCTTGACTTCTTGTGCCTCTAGAGTGCGCAATTCTTATCGGATTGGAATGAAGTTTTGCACGACGTGTTTTGTTATGATATGCAACAACTGTGCCAAGTATGGTTCAAATCGGTTTATAACCTGATATAGCTGCCATATAAACCCATCTTGGGTCTTGATTTCTTGAGCCTCTAGAGGTCGCAATTATTATCCGATTTGCCTGAAATTTTGCACGACGTTTTTTATTATGACTTTCAATAACTGTATCAAATAAGGTTCAAATCGGTTAATAACCTGATATATCTGCCATATAAACCGATCTTGGGTCTTGACTTCTTGAGCCTCTAGAGGGCGCAATTCTTATCCAATTGGAATGCAATTTTGTACAACGGCTTCTCTCATGATCTTAAACATACGTGTCTAATATGGTCGGAATCGGTCATTAGCTTGATACAGCTCCCATATAAACCGATCTCCCGATTTTGCTTCTCGGGTCCCTACAAGGCGCAATTCTTATCCGTATGAACTGAGATATTACACAATGACTTCTACAATGTTCAGCATTCATTTATGGTCTGAATCGGACTATAACTTGGTATAGCTCCAATAGCATAACATTTCTTATTCAATATTCTATGTTTGTCTAAAAAGAGATACCGCGCATAGAACTCGACAAATGCGATCAATGGTGAAGGGTATATACGATTCGGCCCGGCCGAACTTACCACACTCTTACTTGTTACTTCTCATTTTCGTTTGAAATATAGGAAATAAACGATAGTATCGATACAATCGATATTTGTTATGCGAAATATCGATTGTAGCGAATATCGACAGCTTGCCAGCTCTTTTTCAAACCCCATACCGCGATATGACTTCTTGTGACAATGGAAGCCTACATCAAAACAATGCAACTACAAACTGAGTTATTAAGGGCACATTTTTAGAACATGTAGGATCCACGGTTCATGGTGATACGGCCCGTTCGAACTTTTCACGCTTTTACTTGTTTTTTCTATCATGCATTCACTGTGCTCCATTCATTGTAAGGGAATGATAATTTACAGCAACATCGATAACAACTTTAGGGGAAATGTAATGCAACGAAAAAAAAATAATACATTAACGAAAAATTGTAAATTTATGATGAATAAAAAATTTGAAGAATTCACTTTACGCAGCAGGCAACAAGAACAACATTTGAGAGCATTGAAGAACATGCACACAAATAAATGAAAAATAAAATTAAAAAAAAATCAGAAAAAATGTTCAACTCCCGATAATACAGCAAGAAAAGAGTAGGAAAAAGTTAGGTCAAAACGACTGGAATACATTAAGCTTGGCTATAACTTCAAAAACGAAGGAGGAGTTGTTGGAGGGCGCTCAAGTTTTTTTTTTGCAATTCAGTAAAGCAGAAAAATAAACAACAACAAAAAATATTAAAGTCAAAAACAACACCCAAGCGCTAAACTCTTTGGGGCTAACAGGTTCTGGCCAGAAAGAAAAATGGAAGTTCAGGCTTTTGTGGCTGTGTTCGTATATATATGTGTAGTTGCTTTTCACTTTGTTTAGGGGGGGTGTGGGAGAAATGAATTTATGCTCATTTGAGAGAGAAAGAGAGATTTGTTGCTATGTTTTTGAACTCTTTGGTTTATGGGGTGTGTTTTTCTAGCTTTATTTTAATATAACCAATCACCATGCTGTTTGGTAAGGGCATTGTGGCTGTTAGAGTGGAAAGGAAGAACAATATGTTCATGGCGCTTGATTTATGCCATACACATTTATCTTTGTCCTACTCCTTCTTTGGCAAGTGATTGTTTATACTCTCGACATATGAATTGTCTCTTTCTCTCTATAGTTTTAGGCTAATCTATGGCTTATTTATTTCACTAGCCTCTCTTTCTTAAGCTACAACCACAAGTTGTACTACAATTGAAAACTACATTTTTTTTGTAAGCAGCACTCTCATTCTCTGGAACTATATTAGCAAACTGGTTGGTTTGTATGGTGCTATGTGTGAGTGTTTGTATGGCTATTGCAAATCTTTGTTATTGTTGTCTTATGCTTCTACTCTTTAAGTTAGGTTCTCGCTCTCAGCCACAAAACTGCCAGCCACTGTTGTTATAATCACCTCGTACCTAGTCGTTAACGCACTTTGTTCGTGGTTGGTCGCGCAGTCGTGTATGCAGCATAGCATTTTTGTAGTTTAGGCACTAAGGGTGTGTGTGTGTGTTTGTCAGGCACTGTAAACATTGACTAAGAAAAGATACTACACTGCAGTGTGGTTATGAAAACTCGCTCTCTCGCTTGCCTTTGCCAAGCCTGATTATAACGGAGAGAGAGCGAGAGAGCGACTTTGAATGAGCGAGCCCCTGCCATTGCCGCTGTATATGAGTGAGAGCGTGTGTGTGCCGTGTGCTGTGGCTTGTGTGTGCATGGACGAGTGTTGGAAAATAATCACCGTCACCGTCGCAAATTTTTGATTATGGTCTTTAATGGTTAGTTGTTGATGTTTTTTACAGCGGTAATGTTGTGTTTTGTGTCGTCGCCGCCGTTCGCTCGTTCGTTCGTTCTTCTTCTCTGCTAAACAATACACCAGCAATAATACGTCACGTCGCCGTCTGCCCGAGATTCTTTTGTCGACGCACATTTGACGTGTTCCCCACAACGACGACGATCTATTCTATACCATATATTCGAATATTATTATCGCATTTAAAAATAATCGACCAGATATTCCTTTAAAACTGAAAAAGCGCGTCGCGACCGCACACCGTAATTTCGTCGCGTAAAATTATCCCTCAAACTTATTTTGAGATTAAATTAAATCGCAAGAATACAAGAAAATAACAACAACACCCAAAGTGGTTAATAATAATAATAAAAAAAAATAATAATTACAGCAGTAGCAGCAGCAGCGACAAAAAATTATAGTAATAATAAAAAAATAATTTTAATGATAATACCTATGTACCAATAAAAATTAAGTGTTTACAAAATAAATCAACGTAATTGAACGTCAATGGCAAGCGAATAGCAAGCAGAGTTGCCAGAACAACAAAAATAAATTGAAATGGGAGAAGATATTACGAATTACGAATTGAAACAAAAAAGTGACAACAGAAAAAAAGTAAATCTTTGAAGCAGAAAGAAAGTGATCCCTCCTATTATCCTGTTAATAACAATAAGAATATTAAATCAATTCAAGCTAAACCCAGGAGACATCATCATCATCATCTCTGTACACTCCCCCCAAAAACTACCTCAACTCAAGGCAAAAAAATAAAGAAAAACTCATTGCCCACGCATTTTTTTTTCGCCATACCTTGTTTTGTGGTCGGCTTTCTTGTCTGGCTGTTGCTTTTGTTATTGTTGTTTTTTTTCTAATAAGTGTCATCAATTTTAATTACACTCATTTGATGTGGTGCTAGACCCAGACATTTTTTCATACAACAACAAAAAACACAACAAAGCAGAGAATTCCTCTCTCTGTCTCACTCTGAGTTTACAACAGCAGAAGAACTATAATTAAAAAAATTAAGTTTGTTTACCTTTTACTGAAAAAAAAAAAAACAAAAATTAAATAAAAATCCCAATAAAAACAAAATTTAATTAAAAAGCCAACTGGGCAAATTAAAACCAAAAAACACGTGCTTGGCAAATATTTGAAAAAAATTGTTGTGAAAGAAATTTAAAGGCGTGTGCCCTGTGTTGTGCGTGTGTGTGTGTGTGTGCGTGTGTTAGAAAGCCTTCAAAATTTTAGATAAAGTGGCCTCAATAGGCGCCAACACGCTTAATTTCACTGATTTAGGGAGCCCCTACGAGGGGCCTCCCAGCACACCCCAATCCGGCATGGATGCCCCCGATGCCCCACATACCCCCAAATATATGGATGGCGGTTCAACGGCCAGCATAACACCCGGTGCCGGCTCAGGCGGGGGCGGTGGAGGTGGCGGCGGCGGAGTTCCTGGCCCTGGTGGTCCCTCCGTTGTGCCCACCGGCGCCAATATACCGGGAAAATCTGCCTTTGTTGAATTGCAACAGCATGCTGCCGCTGGGTAAGTTGTTTAATTTTTAAGTAAAATAAAGGAAGAAAAATAAAATAGAATTAAGAAACCAAAGGCATAAAACGAAATGGACTGTACACTTACAAAAATAAGGGAATTTTGAAAAAACAAAAATGTTACAGAAGATTTGTATGGGGCCAGAAAATTCTAGTCTTATTTAGCATGGGGTAAGTGCTCCTAAGTTCGGCATGTAGCAGTAGTCGGCACTTTTATTTTTTAAACTCAAATAATTAAAAAATAAAAAAATGCGCAATAAGCGCGAATACTATCCTCGGCTCTCTTTGCAAACAAAAATATTTGAGCTGAAATTACAGATTACGGCAGAAATTAGCTTTTAGTGAGAGGGTGTCCATCAACAAATTTCAAAGTGCTTGTTGATAAGAAAAAAATTTTGTGGAAATATCGACTTTATAAACAAAGAAAGCTGAGAAAAATTTTAATATTTTTAATCACAAATAATTTTTAATGATAAAAGACAATCAAAAAAACAAGTAAAAATATATCCACCACCTCGGGTACCTATGTAAACCCCCTTTCATCACAATCCGGTGAAAATTGGATAGCTTAAGCAGCCAAATTCGGCACGGGCATTGAGTGGTCTAATAAATATAAGTCACTGTTCTATTTTGTAGAACAAAATATTGGTCGTTTTGGCAGCTATATCCAAATATAAACCGATCTTAACCGTATAGGACACGGATGTCAAAAAGTCTAACATAAATCACTGCGCCAAATTTTAACGAAATCGGGTAATAAATGGGTTTTTTTTAATATGGCAAAGACTTTAAATCGAGACATCATTCTATATGACACCTATAACAAGGATATAATGATGATCCTATTCTAATATAACTCCACTACTATATCTGTAGTTATATCTTAATAGTGGCTGGTCTCGATCATATTTTATTCAGGTCCCGAGAACTCATATACATGAAACATTTTCAGACAATAAATCTACTTTTTATGGGATAAAGGCCCTAAATTAGAAGATCACAGCTATATCTATATAGTCTGATCTGAATCATGTGTGGGTCGGATGTCGGGAGGTTTAAAATAATCCGCTGTTTCAAGTTTCAGCGAAATCGTTTAATAAATAAAGATTTTATGGGCTTCAGACCGTTTATCGGCTGATCGGTCTATATGACAGCTATATCTCAATATAGTCCGATCTGAACCATATTTGAGTCGGACGTTGGGAAGCTTCAAAATACTCACTCTTTAAAATTTCATCGAAATCGGTTAAAAAATAAAGCTTTAATAGGCTTCAGACCCTTTATCGGATGATCGCTCTATATGACAGCTATATCTGAATATAGTCCGATCTGAACCATTTTTGAGTCGGATGTTTGGAGGTCTAAAACTACTTACCGTTTCAAATTTCAGCGAAATCGGTTAAAAAATAAAGCTTCTATGGGCTTCAGACCCTTTATCGGCTGATCGGTCTATATGGCAGCTATATCTAAATATATTCCAATCTGAACCATATTTGAGTCCGATGTTGGGAAGCCTCAAACAACTTACTGTTGTAAGTTCCAGCGAAATCGTATAAAAAATAAAGCATTTATGGGCTTCATACCCTTTATCTGCTGATCTGTCTATATGACACCTATATCTGAATATAGTCCAATCTGAACCATATTTGAGTCGGATGTTTGGAGGTCTAAAACTACTTACCGTTTCAAATTTCAGCGAAATCGGTTAAAAAATAAAGCTTTAATGGGCTTCAGACCCTTTATCGGCAGATTGGTCTATATAGCAGCTATATCCAAATATGGTCCGATTTGGCCCGTTTAAGAACTTTACCAGTGTGTACTAAAAAGACGTATCTTTGGCAAATTTCAGCTCCATATCTCAATTTTTGAACGCTGTAGAGTGATAACAACAGACGGACAGACATAGTTATAAAAATTATGGGACCATAAAAAAATGGATTTTCAGTAGTCGGCATTTGAGTGCCTAGTGAAAAATTGTTCTTCTGCGACCTTCAAAAATCGAATAGCAGATAGTTTTATAAGAAAGATGTATTAATCAATGGTCCGACGTAGCCTATCTTCGAAATTACCCCGCCTTTGGGCGAAATCATAGACTGTACTACGTTGGAGGCCTCCGTGGCACAGAAGTTATTTGTCTGCTTCTGAATCTTACCCTCCGGCTTCGAATCCCAGCAAAGAAATATGAAAAAAAATGCATTTTACCGATAAAATCACACTGCGGCCTCTAAAAATTATAGGCTGAAAATTTGTACCGATTATTTTTTTTTTTTTTTTTGATAAGTGTGGGGTTCAGTTCGATTATAGAGCCCATCTTCCAATTACATCTTTATACAGCCCCTTTATAACGGATTACCCAGTTTACCGTCTTCAACTCACAAAAGGAATATCTTTTACACAAGTTGTTTGAAATTTTCAAAAATGTGTTATGTTACAATAGATATCCTTCTATTCGAAAAAGGTCTATATTTTATGGTATTTTGATAAAGCTGTCACATGGACCGATCTCGCAATTTAAGGTTTTGAGCATATAGAAGGCGATTTTTTTTTGCCGATTTCGCAAAATTTTACATGAATGTGTTGTAGAGACAGAGAGAGGAGTATGATACCCTCTATATTCGCGTCGAATAGGATTCATATCGCACCGTATTTGAATAAACCTTTTATATAGTCATACCTCTCGATTGAAATTCATGGCCTCATAAATGGCTTATTTTTAAGCCCATTTCCCTGAAATCCAATAGTTGGGTATTATTTACCTTTCTCCATCCTTTACTAAAACGCTCCACACTAAATCTTAGTTGAATATAGCTTTTATATATATGCCGATCTCCAGACTAGACATATCGTATGCCTATGGTTGTGGGAAGTATCCCGGGCGATCCGGTAGCCAAGTTGGTAGCGTGCTTGTAGTGCCAGTGCAAGGGTCGTGAGTTCGATTCCCGCCAGAAGCCTTGGTCTGTCGCTACTGTGGTATCACAATGGACTTAAAATTGTCTGAGTGAGTCTGTAAAGGACTATCACTCTTACCTAACCTAACCATCCCCTGTTCCTTAGGGAATATTCAATGGAAATTTAGTTTAGATTATGGTTATGAATATCTGATTTTTGGCTCGGGCGAGCTCATGAATTTATTTTTTGTTTTTCCTTGTTATACCCTACACCACTACTGTGGTACAGGGTATTATAACTTAGTGAATTAGTTTGTAACATCCAGAAGGAAAAGAGATAGATCCAATGATAAGTATACCGATCGACTCAGAATCACATTCTGATTCGATTTAGCTATGTCCGTCTGTCCGTCTGTCCATGTTAATTTGTGTACAAAGTACAGGTCGCAGTTTTCATCCGATCGTCTTCAAATTTGGTATGGGCATGTTTTTCGGCCTGGAGACGAAGCCTATTGAAATTGGAAAAACTCGGTTCAGATTTGGATATAGATCCCATATATTGGGTTGCCCAAAAAGTAATTGCGGATTTTTTAAAAGAAAGTAAATGCATTTTTAATAAAACTTAAAATGAACTTTAATCAAATATACTTTTTTACACTTTTTTCTAAAGCAAGCTAAAAGTAACAGCTGATAACTGACAGAAGAAAGAATGCAATTACAGAGTCACAAGTTGTGAAAAAATTTGTCAACGCCGACTATATAAAAAATCCGCAATTACTTTTTGGGCAACCCAATATATGTTCGTCCGATTTGAAGTAATGCAGCAATAAAATGGTCATTTGTAAACCGATTCTCTAGAAATTTGGCAGGAAGAATTATCTTATGACTCCCGATATTACTGGTGAATTTCATAGAAATCGGTTCACATGTGGATATAGCTCCCATATATATGTTCGTCCGATTTGCAGTAATAATGCGATAAAATAGTAATTTGTTAACCGATTCTCTTGAAATTCATTAAGCGATACAGGGGATACTTTTCTCATATAGATGAGTGCAGTCCTATTAAAGTTTTAACTCAAAGATAGGAACTTCAGTTTTTTGTGACGAGTCTTGGAGCATTTCCTTTGTCATTGCCCGGTTTTCGCGTACAACAGATACCGATACGGTACTTAGGTGGAGACACAATATCAGACATGAACCAACTTCGGGGAGTGGTCTTGAAAACAATTAAGGATTTTGTAAGTAGCACGGAATTCCTAACTTAAAATTTTCTTTTAAGAGGTTACTTTAAAGTTTTTAGAGCGCACAACAAGCCGGTTACTGGCATAGGTGTATGTCCATAGTGACATGGGGCGGATTAATATGTGCGCCCTCTTTTCAACCTAAGCTAACCTTTGACGAGTCTGAACGACATGCCGTATAGCAAGAAGTTTGAGATGGTTGGATACCCCGCAAATGTTGCAGAATTAATGAAGCGACTACCACCATTGAAAATTTTTTCAGATTTTCTTGCTGGGAATTGAACGCAGGCCTTTATATGGAGAAATGAGGATTCCTAAAGATCGCCTGTCCACTGAAACATCCTTTTATAAGTAAGTCCCTGCACAGAAGGCTGTCAAGGTTGGCTCACACAAAGAGTTACCAATATTTTTTATACCCACCACCGTAGGATGGAGGATATACTAATCTAGTCATTCGGTTTGTAACACCTCAAAATATCGATTTGTGATCTCATACTCCATATATATTCTTGGTCATCTTGATATTCTAAATCGATCTAGCTATGTCCGTCCTTCTGTGGAAATCATAATAGCGTTCGAACGAATAAAGATATCTGCTTGAAATCTTCCACCGATATTTCTCATTAATGTAGGTCGTTAAGGATTGCCAATGCGTTACATCGATTCACATTTCATTCTATATCTCCCATATAAAGTGATCGTCCGACTTGACTTCTTGAGCTCGTAGAAGCCGCAATTATTATCTGATTGGGTTGAAATTTTGCATGGTATGGTTTTTAAAGACTTTCAACAACCTTGCCAAGTGTGGTCCGATTTGGCTAAATTTTAGGAGAGAGTGTTTTGTTATGACTTCCAACATTCGTCGCAGGCATTATCAAAATAGTTTTTATACCCACCACCATAGTAGGTTGGGGGTTTACTAATCTACTCATTCCGTTTGTAACACCTCACAATATTCGTCTTAGACCCCATTAAGTATATATATTCTGGATCGTCTCGACATTCTGATTCGATATAGCCATGTCCGTCCGTCCGTCCGTCTATCGAAATCACGATAGCGTGGAACGCGTAAAGCTATCCGCTTGAAATTTTGCACAGACACTTACTATTGATGTAGGTCGTTGGGAATTGCAAATGGGCCATTTAGGTTGAGATTTAGATATAGCTCCCTTATAAACTTATCTCCCGATTTGACTTCTTGAGCCCCTGGAAACCGCAATTTTTGTCCGATTTGGCTGAAATTTTGCATGTGGTGTTCTGTTACGACTTCCAACAACTGAGATAAGTACGGTCTAAAAGGGTCCATAACCTTGTATAGCTCCCATATAAACCGATCTCCCGATTTAACTACTTGAGCCCTACTTACTATTGATGTAGGTCGTTGGGGATTGCAAATGGGCCATTTCGGTTCAGATTTAGAAATAGCTCCCTTAAAAACCAATCTCCCGATCAGACTTCTTGAGCCCCTGGAAGCCACATTTATTGTCCGATTTGGCTGAAATTTTGCATATAGCGTTTTGATATGGCTTTCAATAACTGTACCTTACCCTTACAAGTCACAATTTATGTCCAATTTGTCTGAAATTTTGCACATAGTGTTCTGTTAAGACTTCCAAACACTGTGAACACTGTGCTAAGCACGGTCCAAAACGGTTAAGGACTTGATATAGCTCCCATATAAACCGATCTCCCGATTTAACTACTTGAGCCCTTACAAGACACACTTATTGTCCGATTTGGCTGAATTTTTGCATATAGTGTTTTAATATGGCTTTCAATAACTGTACCCAAGTACGGTTCAAATTGTTTTATAACCTGATATAGCTCCCACAAAAACCTATCTCCGGATTAGACATCTTCAAACCTTACAAGTCGCAATTTATGTCCGATTTGTCTGAAATTTTGCACATAGTGTTCTGTAATGACTTCCAAACACTGTTCTAAGTACGGTCCAAAATGGTCTATAACCTGATATAGCTCCCATATGAACCGATCTTCGGAATTGACTTCTTGAGTCCTTACAAACCACATTTTTTGTCTGATTTGGCAGAAATTTTCCACATAGTGTTCTGCTATAACTTCTAGCAACTGTACCTAGTAAGGTCTAAATTGGTCTATAACCTGATATAGCTCCCATATAAACCGGCCTCTCTATTATCCTTGTTCGGTTCCTAGAAGTTTTAATTTTTGCTGGCTAGTAGAAAAAACTTGTGCCCTATAAGTTTTTAGCAGAATTCATGTGGCGGGTTCCCAAGTTTAGCATTTAGCATGTCCCACAAAGGCAAGCAGAAATAACGTTCGTAAATGTTGGTAATTTATTAGGCATATTTAAAGCAATCTTAGTGAGTCCTATGCAGACTGCCACTATAACCTATTTTAACCCCCATTCATCGTGCAACCCAAATTTGCACATGAACATTCTATCAAGTAATAGAGGGTGAGAGTAGTCCTACGCAAGCTTTAGCTCAATGGAAAGGATCCATTTTTTAATAGCCGAGTCTCAACGGAGTGCCCTTGGGCGACTTATGTTTTTAGAGAAGTTTTTATAGCAATACAAATATCCTCATTATTAGAGAGTGAATAACTACCTCTGAATATTATTTTCTGGTGTTCTGATGACATGATTTAAATCCAGAAGATCATCGTCATAGGCTGCTTTTGCGTCCCCCATCTTTCGATTGGATAAAAATTCTGATGCTATTCAATGGCGGATTGCGTTTTTAGAGATCCATAGTAAATTCTGATGCTAAGATCCTTGCATATAACCTCTTCCCAATGTCAGAATTCGGAAATCAATGATGATAAATAAATCTTACAATAGTCTGTTTCATGGTATGCCTCCTCAGTTGGTGCTTAAGAGAGATTCTTCTATGTTTCATTTGAGTTTAGTGTGTCATTTGAAGATATGTTTCAGTATTATAAGGTTAGGTTAGGTTGAAAAGAGGGTGAATTATAAAGTTCTTTCAAGTATACCTACTTCAATATGGCTGGGAAAAATTTGGATGTAAGCTATTATCAAAAGCGATATATCATATATCAAAAATTTCTTGTCATATACTGAATTGTGCATATAGACGTTAAATTCAAAAACCTGCTTTTCATTTAAACTAACATTTAAGCTGACAAATAACCATGACTCTTAAATGCAAGGAAAATCACTCTTTTTTATCATCATGGTGGGAGTGTTCCATCAACAAAATTAAGGCATTTTTGATTTTGTCTGACGAGATACAATGGAAAGTGGAAAAAATAAAAACTTATACATGTGTTGGTTTAGAATTCGAGTTTCGTGTTGTTGAATGCGATTGCCCCCATTAAAAAAATTAAACGGCAAATGCAACTTTGTTTGCTGATGTATGGAAATATAAATACAGATGTTTTTTGTTTTTATCGTTTTTTTTTCGTTGTATAGTAATTTGCATATTTTTCATTTTGTTTTTGAATAGTAGACAAAGTTTTGTTATCGTCAAAAAAAAGTTTGACGAATATTGGCTAAGTTGTTCAAAATAATACGGGCTAAAAACTACTTTTTTTTTGATTTCTTCATTATTTATATATGGGTTGGTAAAAGCTTATTTGTGTTTCATTTTGAAACATTTCATAATAGATAAAGAAACAGTGAACAGAAGATTTTATTGAACATCCAATACCATTCACTGACCTTGAGTTTGAAAAGAAGTTATAGGAAGTTATAAAACCAATAGGGTAAGAGAAAAGTATTTTGTGGAAAAGAAGATGAAAATCTAGTATTCTTGGTATTAATGGTGGAAGTCGGCATAATTTTAAAATATTTTAACTAAATCATTCCTCAAAAATAGAAATACAAGCAGATTGACTATAGATTAGCTTTAGAAAAGTGTTGGGGTAAGACTATACAAAAATTTCGGATTTAAATGAAATGAAATGACAATGTTTGGTTTCACTTCTTCATGTGATAAGAGTGGGAAAAATGGAAAGATTGGGGATCTTCAACTTTTTTAGAAGTAAAATCATAATTGTAGAAGATGCATTAGATTATAAAAGCATTCAATCTGTACTTAGCCTTTCTGACGAATACCATAACAGAAGTTTATATACAAAATTATTAAGCCAAATGGGGTTTAACATTCAGGAAATTAAATTCGAAATTCGATGCATAGGTATGTGGAAGTTTAATCAGTCTATCGATTTCTTCATAATGTACTTGACATAAGTATTGGAATTCATTACAGAAGTTAACATGAAGAATTGCAATCAAATCGAATGAAGATTATGCTCTGTTGGTACTTAAGACATCAGCTAAGGAGAAAGGTTTATAAGGCAGCTGTATTTGTTCTCACTTTAAAGAGTCGATCCAAAAGTAAGCAAACCTAATATAAAGATGGTCAATTTCAACTTTTCAAGGAAACGTTCCATTTGGTGAAAGATATTTTCCTTGACATTAAGAATTTTTAATCGAAATGGGAGGGTAAGATTCTTAACTTTGCGTCTTGTTATTAAAGACAAAAATCTGGAATGAAAGCCAAATATCCTTGAATGTTAGGAAATTGACTTTGGGACAAGACAACAGTGTACCTTAGCCAACCAACAACGTAAAATTGCCTTCGAAATTTAAAATTTTTAGTTTTTTAGGGTTTAGATGCTAAGTTAAAACAAGTAAAAGTGTGCCAAGTTCGGCCGGGCCGGAACTTGGGAACACACCACCATGGATTCTGCTAAAAATTTATACTAAATAAATTAATTTGTAGGTCATAATTTTATTCTATATACCAAACCTTTGTCAAAACCAGCAAAAATTAAAACTTCTAGGAACCAAAGGGTTTACGTGAGAGCTATATTAGGTTATAGACTGATTTTGGCTGTATTTGGAACAGTTGTCAGAAGTTGCAACTGAACATTGAACATGCAAAATGTCAGCCTAATCGGACAAAAAGGAGGCTTGTAAGGATTCATAGTTGATGGATGTTATAACGGAACACTAGGTGCATAATTTTGAGCAAAATCGGACAAAAAGTGCGGCTTTCAGGGGCTCAAGAATTCAAATCGGAAGATCGTTTTATATGGGAGCTATATCTTTAACTGAACCGATATGGTCCATTTACTATCCCCAACGAATCAATTATCATGCGGTTAGCTTTACGCGTGCGACCAAATACAACAAATTTTGCCCATAAACATTCCACTAAGGAACAGAGGCAAACTTTTCACATATCAATGAGTGCAGGCCGATTCAAGTTTAAGCTCAATGATAAGGGTCCCACTTTTTATAGCCGAGTCCGAAGGGCGTGCCGCAGTGCGACACTTCTTTGGAGAGAAGTTTTACATGGCATAGTACCTCACAAATGTTGCCAGCATTAGGAGGGGAAAACCACAGCTGAAAATTTTTTCTGATGGTCTCGCCAGGATTCGAACCCAGGCGTTCAGCGTCGTTCAGGCGGACATGCTAACCTCTGCGCTACGGTGGCCTACGCGTGCGACCTCTATCGTTATTTCGACAGACGGACGAACGGACATGGCTAGATCGATTCAGAACATGGAGACAATCAAAATATGTATTCTTTATGGGGTCTTAGATGATATTTCGACGTGTTTCAAACGGAATGACTAGATTAGTATACCCCATCCTATGATGTTGGGGATTAAAAATTTTTTTTTTTCAAAAATAGCATCATTTTTCTAAAGTTTTGGTTTTTTGGTTCGTTTTCATTGCTAAAATCCTATAAATAAGGAAAAATCTTAAATTTAGGGCCCACTTTTTTTTCTCTGTATATCAATTTAAATATTACAGATTTTCCCGTGAATATACTTTTTTGGAACGGCAAAGGTACTTCTTACACATTAAAGAATGCTGTACGATTAAAGCTTTTCATACCCACCATCTTAGGATGGGAGTATACTAATCTAGTCATTCCGTTTGTAACACCTCGAAATATTGATCGTCTCGACATTCTGAGTCCATCTAGCCATGTCCGTCCGTCTGTCGAAATCATCATAGCGGTCGAATGCGTTCAGGTAGCCACTTGAAATTTTGCACATATACTTACTATTGATTAAGACCGTTGGGGATTGCAAATGAGCCATATCGGTTCAGATTTTCATATAGCTCCCAAATAAACCGATCTCCCGATTTGATTTTTTTGAATCCTTGGAAGTTGCAATTTTGTTTTGATTTGACTAAAATTTTGCAGATAGTGTCTTGTTATGACTTCCAATATAGGTGCCAAGTACCGTCCAAAGCTCCCATATAAACTGATCTTCCGATGTGACGTCTTAAGCCCCTGAAAGTTTTCTTGAGTACTTACCAGCACTGTTATGACTTCCCACAACTGTGCTAAGTGTGGTCCAAATCGGTCTATAACCTGGTATAGCTCCCATATAAACCGATCCCGCGATTTGACATCTTTAGCCTCCGGAAGCCGCAATTTTTATCAGGGTTAGCTAAAATTTTGCACATAATGTTCTGTTATGACTTCCAACAACTGTAGTAAGTACGGTCCAAATCGGTCTATAACCTGGTACAGCTCCCATATAAACCGGTCTCTCGATTATCCTTGTTCGGTTACTAGAAGCTTTAATTTTTGCTGGTTTGACAGAAATATTGTATAAAATTATGCCCTTCCACTAAATTTAGTTTGGAAAAAATTTTTATAGTATCCGTGGTGGTGGATTCGGCCTTGTTGTTGCTGCGCTCGAACGATGTGCCGCAGAGCGACACCACTTAGTTGAGTAGTTTTTCTTAAATGAACATTTCACAAATGTTACCAATCTTAGTCAGGGAATAACAACCGGTGAAACTTTATCCTGGTGTTCACGTTAGTTCTAAACACATTCGTTCATTGCCACAAGATAACATGTTAACCTATAGAAAAAAACGGCGAATATATATTGCTCGGCGGGAAGTTACTTGCATTCGGCTATTGAAAACGAAGCCCATTATCATTGAACTTAAACTTTAATTGGAGAGGACTCCTTTTTCACTCCGTTGTTGCGTAAAGGGATGCATGGAAATTTTTTCGACCTAACCGTTCAAAATTATTGGAATTGTTGGAATTTTTAATTTGAAATTTAAAGTAGTGAATGTGTACTTTAGACTGCTAACATCCCAACCGACGCTATTGCTGGAAGCATGTGGAAAGCTTCAGCCTTTCGAAGAAAGCATGTTTTTCATCGGCGAACGACAAAGGGTCACATTTAGTAAAAACTTTACGAAGCGCAGTGGAATAAAATTGAAATTAATACAACATTTCCTTTATGAGAACGATTAGGCAAAACTCCTTGAAAAGCCAGGCTCTGCTGAAATTCCAAGAAAATTAAAATTCAAACATCTCCGAAACCAGTAGAGATATTGTAAACTTTAAGCGGACTTTTTATAGGGATTTTTGGAAACTATCTAACCAATAAAAAAGTTTTTGAAAATGGAATACGAATGAGCAGCCCGAACAACTTTTCGAAAGACCGAGTTGAGCAATATTAAGTTCCGGCCAAGAGGCCTTAAAATACACATTTTTTAACACCTCAGTTCAATATATGCGCCTTCTATGGGCCCAAGACTTAACATCTAGAGATCGGTCTATATGGCAGCTTTATTCAATTCTGGACCGATCTGAGCCTATTGAAAAAAAAATGTCGAAGGGCCTAACACAACTCACAATCCAAATTTCAGCAAAATCGGACAATAAAATCACCTGTAATGGGCCCAAGATCTTCAATCGAAAGATCGGTTAATATGGCACCTATATCCAAATCTAGCCCGATCTGAAGAAGGATGTCAAGTGGCCTAATACAACACCCTGTGTCAAAAGAAAAATCGAATCGGCTTTTATGGGTCTAAGGCTTTTAATCGGCGGATCGGTCTATACGAGGGCTATATCAAGATATGGTCCGATATAGCCCATCTTCAAACTTAACCTGCTTATAAACAAAAAAAGAATCTGTGCAAAGTTTCAGTTCAATATCTCAACTTTTAAAGAGTGAAGAGTGATTTCAACAGATAGACAGACGGGAGGACAGACGGACAGACATGACTAGATTTTTACAACGATCAAGAGTATATATACTTCAAAGGTTCGGAAATGGATAGTTCGATGTGTTGAAAATGGAATGACGAAATAAATATCTAACTCCTTCCATTGGTGGTGGGTATTTGTATACCCTCCATCATAGGATGGAAATTTTGTACAACGACTTCTCTTATGAACTTCAATATATATACCACCTATGGTCCGATCGGTGTATGGCCCAATACATCTCCCATATAAATCGATCTCCCTATTTTTTTTTCCTTGAGCCCCTTAAGGGAACAATTTTTATTCGATTTGGTTGAAATTTTACACAACGAATTCTTCAGTTCAATTATGGTCCGAATCGGACGATAACTTTATATTATAGCTCCAATATCATAGCAATTCTTTCTTTTTATCATATGTTTGCCTAAAAACGCAGTGGATGTCCCCTATATATGCAGTGCATTGCATTGG
Organism: Stomoxys calcitrans; assembly: GCF_963082655.1. Classification (NCBI taxonomy): domain Eukaryota; kingdom Metazoa; phylum Arthropoda; class Insecta; order Diptera; family Muscidae; genus Stomoxys; species Stomoxys calcitrans. The sequence goes on along the minus strand of NC_081556.1, from coordinate 92,370,395 downwards.
TTAGGATTGTTAAGGATAGGAGGGGGCAAAGAGGGAGTAGTGTTTATTGCTATTAATTTCCGGATGTCGTAAGTAGCGGGAAATACATCCACCGGAAGTCGATTCCACATACGAACCGTGCTTGAGAAAAAAGAATTCTCTCGATAGTGCAGGGACCGATCAGCTGGCAAATCGATTACAAACCAGTGGCTCTTCTAGGAAATCTTGTATTTCTCATAAACAACCTCAAGTCAGGAATCAAAAGACTGTTTTCCGAAGAACACACACCGTGGAAGAATCGATAGAACAGCGCCACACAACCCACATTTCGACAATGTTCAAGGGAAACAATAGAGTTGGATACCCTACCATCTCCAATCAACACCAACGCCCGCCTCTGGACATGGTCAAGCAGCTCCAAGAATGATTTTGGAACTGCGGCCCATAGATGCAAGTTATATTCCATTTTCTGCCTGATGTATGTAGTGCAGATATTAAGAAGATCAGAGGGGGTGAAATATTTCTTATACCGCTTAAGAAAGCCCAAACACTTAAATGATTGCTTTTAATAATCAGTTTTCGAATTTTATCTTCCGTGAAAAATGATGTCTTAATGAAATTTTTTCATTGACTATTTGTTGACAAATTTTCATTTCCGGTATATATGACAAAAAAAAAATAAAGTGGCTACTGGCTTAATTTAAGTAACACCTGGAAATACTTCTCTCATGTCAGTTATCACTGTCCAATTCAAAATTAAGCTCAATGATAAAGACCTTTGATTTATCATTGAATTCAAATGGCAAGCATTTAGCAAGGAAATAAACGTTGCTTAGGTTTTCAGGAGCCTACAACCCGGCAAATCTATGCTCCCCAATAAATTCATTGTATTAACATAGACAAAAAATTAAAACTTTCAGAATGGTCACAAAATTTCATGAAAATTTCACGAGTTCAATGATCCTTTTGTGGAGCCTTTGAAAAACTACCAACGCCCAAAGAAAGTATTTCTTTTCTCCTCTGCGGCTATGAACTGTAGCCATTTAAAAAATGGCCTTTTCACCCCCAGCACATACCATACACTACCTTATTGCCCACTGTGGCTTAAGGCATCATGAGCTGCCATAAGTAAAAGCCCTACCAAAAACTAATTTTTAACCTTTATCTGTCACTGCAGTCCTGCATGCAATTTAACATTTAGCATTTTGAATTTTTTTCGTGCAGTTTTCTTGCCATTTATTATTTGGCCGTTTTGCTTTTCCAAAGCCTTTCCTTCTTTATTTCGATTCACTTTTGGTTTCTCCTCCTTGTTTTTGTGCGGTGCAAAGTAGTTTTTGCTACACTTTACCATATATTTCATAGTGTCATTTGGTGGTGTGATCATTTTTATATGTCTGTCAAATGAGATGACAGTTTCTAACTTCTTTTGTGTGCCTGTTTTGGTACGATGAATATGACCATAATGGGAGTTAAAAACTTTTACTTGCATTTTGGTTTGGCTTAACCTTTGGTGGTTGCACAATATCAAAAGGAAACTTGGCCAAGAAAATGTCACATCATATTTGTAATGATTTTTCATATTTGCTAAATGTCAAATGGAAAAGGGGGGAAAGGATTTGGAAAATACAAGAAAAAAAAGTTTTTAGTTTTCCAAATAGGTTACTGTAAGTGAAAAACAAGTCGGTTTAGCGGGGTTTGTAAGAGAAACAAGTAAAAAGGCGTTAAGTTCGGCCGGGCCAAACTTTGGATACCCACCACCTCGGAAATATTGGGTTGCCCAAAAAGTAATTGCGAATTTTTTAAAAGAAAGTAAATGCATTTTTAATAAAACTTAGAATGAACTTTAATCAAATATACTTTTTTAACACTTTTTTTCTAAAGCAAGCTAAAAGTAACAGCTGATAACTGACAGAAGAAAGAATGCAATTACAGAGTCACAAGCTGTGAACAAATTTGTCAATGCCGACTATTTGAAAAATCCGCAATTACTTTTTGGGCAATCCAATATATATAAAGCACCTTTCATCCAAATCCGTTGAAAATGCATATCTTATGTCTAATAGCAGTTATATCGAAATATATTCCGATTTGGACCAAATACTAATAAGTACAACTCATTGTTCAATTGTGTATAACAAAATATTGGTCTTTTTAGTTGCTCTATATTTAACAATAAACCTATCTGAAACATATACGACAAGGATGTCAAAAAGCCTAACATAAGTCACTGTGTCAAATTTCAATGAAATCGGTCTATAAATGCGCCTTTTATGGGGCCAAGACTTTAAATCGAAAGATCGGTCTATATGGCAGCTATATTGAAATCTGGACCGATTTTGGCCAAGTTGCAGAAAAATGTCGAAGAGCCTAACACAACTCACTGTCCCAAATTTGGGCGACATCGGACAGTAAATGCGCCTTTTATGGGCTCAAAATCTTTAATCGAGAGATCGGTCTATATGGCAGCTATATCCAAATCTAAACCGACCTGGGCCAAATTGACGAAGGATGTCAAAGGGCCTAACACAACTCACTGTCTCAAATTTCAGCAAAATCGGATAATAAATGTGGCTTTTATGGGCCTAAGGCCCTAAATCGGAGTAGCGGTCTATATGGCAGCTATATCGAAATCTGAACCGATCTATAACCAAATTGACGAACGATGTCAAGGGGCTTAACACAACTCATTGTCTCAAATTTCAGCAAAATCGGATAATAAATTGTGGCTTTTATGGGCCTAAGGCCCTATATCAGAGTAACGGTCTATATGGCCGCTATATCCAAATCTGAACCGATCTGCGCCAAATTGACGTAGGATGTCAAAGCCCCTAACACAACTGTCCCAAATTTCAGCAAAATCGGATAATAAATGTGGCTTTTATGGGCCTAAGACCCTAAATCGGCCGATCGGTCAATATGTGGGCCCTATCAAGATATAGTCCGATATAGCCTATTTTCGAACTCAACCTGCTTATGGACGAAAAACGAATCTCTGCAAAGTTTCAGCTCAATATCTCAATTTTTAAAGACTGTAGCGTGATTTCAACAGACAGATGGACGGACATGGCTAGATCGTCTTAGATTTTTACGCTGATCAAGAATATATATACTTTATAGGGTCGAAAATGGATATTTCGATGTGGTGCAAAAGGAATGACAAAATGAAAATACCCCCATCCTTACGTGGTGGGTATACAAATTAAAGGAAAAACAAGTTATAGTCCGATTCGGGGCTCAAGAAGCAAAATCAGGAGATCGATTTTTTTATGGGAGCTGTATCAATCTATGGATCGATTCTGATCCTTTTGCCCACGTATGTTGAAGGCTATGGGAGGAGCCGTTGTACAAAATTTGTGCCAAATCGGATGAGAATTGCGCTCTTTAGAGGCTCAAGAAGTCAAAATCCATGATCAATTTGTATGGCAGCTGTATCAGGTTATCTACCGATTCGCTCCATACTTAGCACAGTTGTTGAAAGAGATATCAAAACACCACGAGCAAAATTTCAGTCAAATCGGACGAGAATTGCGCCCTCTAAAGGCTCAAGAAGTCAAGACCTAATATCGGTTTATATGGCAGCTACATCAAAATATAGACCGATTTGAACCATTCTTAGCGCAGTTGTTGGAAGTGACACAAGAACACTACGTGCAAAATGTCAGTAAAATCGGATAAGAATTGCGCCCTCTAAAGGCTCAAGAAGTCAAGACCCAAGACCGGTTTATATGGCAGCTATATCAAAACCTGGACCGATTTGGCCCATTTACAATTCCAACAGACCTACACTAATAAAAAGTGTTTGCGCAAAATTTCAAGCGGCTAGCTTTACTCCTTCGAAAGTTTGCGTGCTTTCGACAGGCAGACGGACGGACATGGCTAGATCGACTTAAAATGTCACGACGATCAAGAATCTATATACTGTATGGAGTCTCAGACGCATATTTCGAGGTTTTACAAACAGAATGACGAATTTAGTATACCCCCATACTATGGTGGAGGGTATAATTATAAAAATAAATATAAACATCAACTTTTTGTTGGGCTATTCCAAATTTTCACAGTTTTACAATTTCCCATGAAGGAAAGGAAATTTGTATGCAAACCAAATATCGACTAAAATTTTGTAGGAAACCCAAATTTGTTTAAACTTTTTACTTCAATAGGAAATTATTACCACAGACTTGATTTATTAGGGATGTTTGCAATGTTCATCTCCTTCCCACCTCCTGATGACCTTATAAACCCTTGCGTTTTTTTGTTTTTGATTTTTTTGTTTAATCCAATACATTTTCCGCTATTTTCCCCATAAATGATTTTTGTAAATACATAAATTGATAAATACCTATGTATATGTTTTTTTTGTGTTTTGTTTAAACCTTTCGATTCAACTCTTATCTAATTATGATCCTTTTTCTATTATTTTTCAGAAATCTTTATGGGGATATTATCAAAAGGTTTTTGCGAACATCTTTTTACAATTTGCATACAATTTAAACAATATGAAATTTTAAGTATACCTTTAACATTTTTTCCTCATATGATATTAGAAATGCATGGATTATGTACATATATGTAAAATATACAACTACTGAGCTTTAAAATTGTAAATATTAATAAATTAAAGCAAGCAGGGAAAGGTAAAAGGTGGGCGGTGCCGACTATATTATACCCTACACATACGGCAGTAGTTAAATTGGGCGATATTATTATATAGAAGCTTTATCTAAATCCGAACCGATTATGATGATCCTCGATAGAGGAGTTCACATGGTTAATAGAACAATGTGGCTACATCTAAATCTGAAAAAGTGATCAAATCACCAGTAATGTCAATAGTCATGATAGTCATTATGATGATCGGTTGACAAATGACCACATTATTGCTATACGAGGGTTGCCTTTTATATTTCGGGATTGGACAACCCTTGTGTTGCAATCTCCCAACTGACAGCTCTATCGTAAAGCTTATCATTTTTGAGGCTATTCGTACTTAGAACATTTTGACAAACGAGCGTTATTTGTGTTGTTTACAGTAACTTGGAAGATTCATCTCGCCCAAAAAATGGAATCAAATCATAAACATTTTCGTGCGATTATTTTTTACAAAATTCGACTTGGATTAACTCAACAACAGTGCATCGATTATCCTTATTCAATTTTTTGCGACGAAGCTCAATCAAGGGCCAGTGTTTATAGATGGTATGGTTAATTAAACCGAGGTCGTATTGGGTTGCCCAAAAAGTAATTGCGGATTTTTTAAAAGAAAGTAAATGCATTTTTAATAAAACTTAGAATGAACTTTAATCAAATATACTTTTTTTACATATTTTTTCTAAAGCAAGCTAAAAGTAACAGCTGATAACTGACGGAAGAAAGATTGCAATTACAGAGTCACAAGCTGTGAAAAAATTTGTCAACGCCGACTATATGAAAAATCCGCAATTACTTTTTGGGCAACCCAATAGTTCACTCCAAGCCGAATTTCGTGAAGTTAGTCCAATATTAGTTGTTGTTCCAAAAACCATTGATGCTGTGCGCCAACTGATATAGGAAGATCGTCATGTGACCTATCGTAAGATTGAGAAAACCTTAGGAAAACCTTAGTGGGACTGGCATACATTCAATATTGCATGAACATTTGACCTAAAAAAATGTGTTGGCGTTGGATCCCACACAATTTGTCAATCCCTCATAAAAAGACTCGTGTCGATTGGTCGAAAGAAATGCTCCAAAAATACGAAACAACTGTATTTTTGAGCACTCAAAAGATCGATTTGATGAGTCCTGATTTGGCACCGAATGACTTCTTTGTATTCCCGTAAGTAAAAAATAAAATGAGAAGTCAACATTTTTCGACACCTGAAGAAGCGGTTGATGTGTTCAGGATGCATGTTTTGGAGATACCTCAATCAGAGTGGCAAAAGTGCTTCGACAACTGATTCAAACGCATGCAAAAGTGTATAGATCATAATGGGGAATATTTTGCAAAAAAAAGCGATTTTCCATAGTTGATATATTTTTTGTGTTTTTCAATCCGAAAATATAAAAGGCAACCCACGTATTTGTAAAATAGGGCAAACATTCATGTTCTCAATATTAAACTGAACCGATTTATTCCAATTTCAACAGGCTTCGTCTCTTGACAGAAAAATTTTTTGGCTAAAAGCTCAAGTTAATCCATCTAAAAATGCAGTATATGCTCAAAACAAACATGGAGAGGCGGACAACGGACAGACAGCTAAACATACAGAGAGACAAACAAACATGGCTAAATCGAATCAGGAAATGAGTCTAAGTAAATTTACTTATTTATAATACCCCTTGCCATATAGTGGTGTAGTGTAAACAAGTAAAAGAGTGCTAAGTTAGGCCGAATCTTATGTCTAATATCTTTTCCCGGCATCTCTTCTTAGACAAAAAAAAAAGGATAAAAGAAAAGTTTTGCTCTATTACTATTACTCCAGTTCGGACCACAATTAAGTTATATGTTGGAGACCTGTGTAAAAAGTAAGCCAATTCGAATAAGAATTGCGCCCCTTTGGGGGCTCAAGAAGTAAAATAGAGAGATCGAGTTATATGGGAGCTGTGTGAGGCTATAGACTGATTCAGACCATAATAAACACGTATGTTGATGGTCATGAGAAGATCCGTTGTACAAAATTTCAGGAAAATCGGATTATAATTGCGACCTCTAGAGGCTCAAGAAGTCATGAACCGATTTGAACCTTATTTGGCACAGTTGTTGAAATTCATAATAAATTCATAAAAATTCATATTAGCCAAATCGGTTGGCAGTAGCGCCCTCTAGAGGCTCAAGAAGTCAAGACCCACGATCGGTTTATATGACAGCTATATCAAGTTATTAACCGATTTGAACCGTATTTGGTACAGTTGTTGCACATCATAACAAAATACTTCGTGCAAAATTTCATTCAAATCGGATTAGAATTGCGCCCTCTAGTGGCTCAAGACGTCAAGACCCAAGATCGGTTTATATGGGATCTATATCATGTTATGAACCGATTTGAACCTTATTTGGCACAGTTGTTGAAAGTCCTAATAAAATACGTCATCAAAAATTTCAGCCAAATCGGTTGGGAATTGTGCCCTCTAGAAGCTCAAGAAGTCAAGTGCCCAGATCGGTTTATATGACAGCTATATCAGGTTTTGGGCCGACTTGAACCTTACTTAACACAGTTATTGGATGTCATAGCGGAACACGTCGTGCAAAATTTCATTCCAATCGGATAAGAACTGCGCCCTCTAGAAGCTCTAGAAGTCAAGACTCAAGATTTTGTTTATATGGCAGATATATCAGGTTATGAACCGATTTGAACCTTATTTGACACAGTTGTTGAAAGTCAGAATAAAATACGTCATGCAAAATTTCAGCCAAATCGGTGGGAATTGCGCCCTCTAGAAGCTCAAGAAGTCAAGTGCCCAGATCGGTTTATATGACAGCTATATCAGGTTTTGGGCCGATTTGAACCTTACTTAACACAGTTGTTGGATGTCATAGCGAAACACGTCGTGCAAAATTTTATTCAAATCGTATAAGAATTGCGCCCTCTAGAGGCTGAAGAAGTCAAGACCCAAGATCGGTTTATATGGCAGCTATATCAGGTTATGAACCGATTTGAACCTTACTTAACACAGTTATTGGATGTCATAGCGAAACACGTCGTGCAATTTCATTCAAATCGTATAAGAATTGCGCCCTCTAGAGGCTGAAGAAGTCAAGACCCAAGATCGGTTTATATGGCAGCTATATCAGGTTATGAACCGATTTGAACCTAACTTAACACAGTTATTGGATGTCATAGCGAAACACGTCGTGCAAAATTTCATTCCAATCGGATAAGAATTGCGCCCACTAGAGGCTCAAGAAATCAAGACCCAAGATCGGTTAATATGGGAGCTATATCAGGTTATTAACCGATTTGAACCTTATTAGGTACAGTTGTTGCAAATCATAACAAAATACTTCGTGCAAAATTTCATTCCAATGGGATAAGCATTGCGCCCTCTGGAGGCTCAAGAAGTCAAGACCCAAGATCAGTTTATATCTCAGCTATGTCAGGTTATGAACCGATTTGAACGATACTTGGCACAGTTGTTGGACATAATAACAAAATACTTCGTTGAAAATTTCATTCCAATGGGATAAGATTTGCGGTCTCGAGAGGCTCAAGAAGTCAAGACCCAAGATCAGTTTATATACCAGCTATATAAAAACATGGACCGATATGGCCCATTTACAGTCCCAACCGACCTACGCTAATAAGAAGTATTTGTGCAAAATTTCAAGCGGCTAGATTGAAAGTTAGCGTGCTTTCAACAGACAGACCGAAGGACATGGCTAGATCGACTTAAAATGACATGACGAACAAGAATATATACACTTCATGGGGTCTCAGACGCATATTTCGAGGTGTTACAAACAGGATGACGAAATTAGTATACCCCCATCCTATGGTGGAGGGTATAAAAATATTGTTTTAACCAGCACTTTTATGTCTCTGAAAAATCACATGTATCCCATTTAAAATTAAATAGAAAAAAGAATCACACAAACCTTTTGCTACGCGAGTACCCATGAATTTGCATGCAAAGAGTAAAAAAAGAAGAAAACAAAATAAAAGTAAATGGAAAAAACGAATAAAACCAACCAAAATAAATGAAGAAATAAATTATTTCGAGCAAATAAAAAAGAAAAGTCAACAGAAGTTTGCGTGTTTAAATGCCCATTTTTATTGTGCATGGTACTAAAGGGAAACAAACAATACCAGACTACGATGACGATGACGATGACAACAATAGGAGACTAGCTACAATAACAAATAAAATGCCTCTTATTGTGAAAAATAGAATTAAAAGCACCCAAACGAAAACAACCCATAAAACTATTTAACTAAAGACATGAGCCATGAGACATGGGAAAACTATGTATCTCCAGTATATAAAGTAAATGATGAAAATGATATTTTTGGTGGACTCTCTGGTCTAAGCAAATACAAGTTGTCTGGTCAGAGGTATTTGAGAAAATTTATAATAACAAAATAGTTTAAAGTAAAGGGTGATTTTTTTGAGGTTAGGATTTTCATGCATTAGTATTTGACAGATCACGTGGGATTTCAGACATGGCGTCAAAGAGAAAGTGTGGTTTGTACGCTGGTGGAATCATTGGACCGTATTTTTTCAAAGATGCTGTTGGACGCAACGTTACGGTGAATGAACACATTTCGAACCGAACACTGATTTTGGTAATAAAATTCAATGATTTGCAAGCGTTGCTCGTTAGTAAGTCTATTTATGATGAAATGTCAAAGCATACTGAACATCTTTCTCTTTGACACCATGTCTGAAATCCCACGTGATCTGTCAAATACTAATGCATGAAAATCCTAACCTCAAAAAAATCACCCTTTATAATTCCCTTGGTTATGCTGTGGTGTCCCACGAAAAAAAAGTAAACGAATAATTTTTTTTTAATTTTACAAAATTTAAAAAATTTTTGTAAGCCACAAACTTTATACTGGACATGAGACCGATTGACAATGTCATAGAAGACGCAGAATTTAGAAAATCAAACTCTTCGTGGATCACACGGAATATTGCATATGCGTAGTCGACATCCGATATTAGCTCATGATGCATTTCTATAACCAGACTCCAGCTAGGCTGGCCCTTAGTTCCACTAGAACACTTAAAAAAACCATATGCTGTACCGATTTCTCAAATTCTCCATAGAAATCAGCATAAAATAGACCTTCTATTGGGTTGCCCAAAAAGTAATTACGGATTTTTTAAAAGAAAGTAAATGGATTTTTAATAAAACTTAGAATGAACTTTAATCAAATATTCTTTTTTACACTTTTTTTTCTAAAGCAAGCTAAAAGTAACAGCTGATAACTGACACAAGAAAGAATGCAATTACAGAGTCACAAGCTGTGAAAAAATTTGTCAACGTCGACTATATGAAAAATCCGCAATTACTTTTTGGGCAACCAATAGAATCGCGCTTTTATTGACAAAATTTCAGTTTACGCATTACGTCTTCAAACACATGGGTCTCCAGACATACGACCACGTGTGGTCCATATAATGGACAATATAGACACTAACTCTCGTCCTCTTCCCTAGACTCGAGTCGTCTGTATAACAACAGTTTACAGTTGGCAATGCAAATCTATTCGCTATGGGGGCCTCTTCTTTAGACTCATTTTTAAATCACTGCTGTATGCACTCTAACGTATTTCACACTCGAAGTCAATCTTACGCCATGCTGCACCTTGTACAGGGTCTTTCATTAAGAGCGCTACAAATTTTTTTTGTTAATAAATTGTGAATATCAATGAAATTCTGCCGGTCTTGATCTAGACTGAAGAAGTACGATCCAATGGCGTTGACGGCCTATAAACCGCACCAAACCGTAATTTTTTCGGGAGTATGTGTGGATTGCTGGCTGACCAGTAGGTTAGGTTGAAAAGAGGGTGTAGATATTAATCCGCCCTATACCTCTATGGCCATACACCTAAGCCAGTAATCGACTTGTTGTGCGCTCTGAATTCTAAAAAGTAACCCTAAAAAACAAAAGTCTCAACAATAGCGCATATTTTGCTTATTGACATTCAGCCAGAAATGAGCCTCATCTCCAATTGAACGTAGCGCTCTTAACGTTGAGGCCACTGACTCCGAATTTCGGTAGTAAATTTTAATAATTTCAACTTATTGTTAACTCGCTTATCTTTCCATCATGAAACGGCAAACCTCACTGAAAAAAATTCAAAATAATCAAAAAAGTATGGCGTCTTTGCTGTCCATATTGGTCTACTTTTGTAGCGTACCTGTTGAAAAAACCCTGTATCTATTGTATATGTGCGTATGTTTCTAGCTAACTTTGTCTTTGGGTGGCATGTGACACAGACAAAAATATGGCATCTTTGCTGTCTCGATCGGTCTACTTTTGTAGAGTCCCAATTAAAAAAATCCCGTATTTAGTTACCTCCATTAATAGACGGAGGTGTATCCAATCTCTATTCATTCGAAGTAAGTGCACACGATAGGCATGTAGCAAAAGCCACTCTCACACCTTATACCAGCAATAGTTGTTAACGCTGATGACTTTCAACGACTAAAACATAAAATGCTCTTTTAAATTTGTTGAGCTATGATAAGTGTTTTTGCCGATGACCATAAAACGATTGCCAATCATATTTTCTATTTTAAGCAATGCGCACTAGGGCTCCTATAGACTGCAACTGAATAGTATACACAAACAGCTATCTTTCAAATTTATGACAGCTGAGATTAACTTACGAGCTTTGTAATGGTTTGGGTAAAGAAAAAAGACGGGGACAGGCAGCACTCATTGATAAAAGGAATTCGCATTCAAAATAAAAAAGCAAGTGCAAAAAACAGCGGAGTATAGCTATGCCGCTCAACAACACTTGATGTCTCATTCCTCTGCTAGCTTTGGCTTCATATGGCACTCATCTGAGTGGTGCTCATTTGCAAACCACACACAATGTTAGTCGACCAAATTGAAAAACACATCCACTGAACGATTACTAAACCATTCGGGCATACCTCACTCTATTGTATATGTGCGTATATGTCTAGCTAACTTAGCTTTTGGGTGTCATGCGTAACAGACAATAGCTTTGGCCAAAGTGGCTATTGAGTGCCAAATTTTGGGTTCTTCTTTGGTATCCACATCGCTTTAATCCATTCACCCATGGTCCTAATTCTCACAGCTGCTGAGGATGCTCCACACTTACCCTCATAAGAGTAGAAAGGCCTCTAGGGGTGGGCTAAGCTCCCCTGTCGAATCTTTTCGACTAATCTTGTTAGCGTGGTTCACGTCCATTGGGTATGGTTTTGGTTTAGATTAAGGCTACAACTGTGCCCTCCGCAGGATAATCCAGAAGGAACAGGGTACCGCGGCAGTGCTAACCTCTGGGGCAAGGAGAAGTACCCCGAGAGAGCCGCTGAATTCCACCTATGTATTAAGTGTGTGGCAACAAAGCTCGTCATGAAACTGAGAGAGTCAGGTACACGGCGCCACTCGAACTAATGCCAACCTTGTGTTCTGCGGGAGGATGGTTGATGCTTTGCAAATTGCAAATTTTACCCATGGACATTCCACTAAGGAACAGGGGCAAACTTCTCACATATCAATGAGTGCAGTCCGATTCAAGTTTTAAGCTCAATTTACCATTGAGCTCCTCCTTTTTATATTAGAGTCCGAACGGCGTGCCGCAGTGCGACACCTCTTTGGAGAGAAGTTTTACATGGCATAGTACCTCACAAATGTTGCCAGCATTAGGAGGCGAAAACCACCGTTGGAAATTGGTTTTCTGATGGTTTCGCCAGGATTCGAACCCAGACGTTCATTGCCATAGGCGGACATGCTAACCTCTGCGCTACCGTGGCCTCATAGCAGATGTTCACATAGCAGATGTTCCAAAATTCTTTATTCCTCGACGTCCTAACAGCTTCTGCAGAAGTCGTTACTAGCAACTTCAGTCTATCGGCATGTTTTCCGGTCAGACAACGATCTGTGATGACGGACATAATGACTGAGACCACGGTTCTAGCCAACTATGAATTTGGAACTGTTCAACCATCCCGTTGAGAGACCTCTGACAATCGGAAATACCTTCCTCAGAGATTTAATAGCTGGATGAGAAGATATTCATGCCAATCGTCGTTAAGACATTGTACTTTAGCCATTCCAGCACTTCTTTAATACCAAGGATCTCTGCTTGATTATAGCTACAATAGTCTGATAACCTTCTTAATATTACCAGTCTTAGTTTTTCACCACAAGTACACCCCAAAGCTCACGTGGTCTTATCTGGAACCATGTGTATAGAAGTCTACGAACCTTCTATTACCAATGATATTTTAGTTCCAAACGGGTCTGTCAGGTATAGCGGTAGAGTACTTTTTATCAAATAACAGCTCATGCAATGTTCCTGGAACATCAGGCATTGTATCAAGGATAACACATTGTCTATAGCCGCCGTATGTCCAAAGAGAAATCTCCCTTAGCCTCACATCAATGGTCGCAGCAATTTGTCTAGCAATAAGGACCTGAGGTAGATACACAAACAAGCCGTTCTGTGGATCCGGCTGAGTATTGAAGAGTAGGTGGACTTACGAAGCGGAGTCCACCAGACCACAACACCATATAGCATTATAGTTCTGACAATTGCAGTACACAGCCAGTGCATGACTCGGGGGTCCAAACCCCCAACTATTGGCAATGTCTCTTATGTAAGTGCATAGGCCAAGTGTTGCCTTTCTTGTTGTTGGATTTAGAGTTCAATTTCGTATCCAGCAAAACACCCGGATATGAAGAGCAAATATGTTTCTCCATTCAAAATGGAAGGAACAGGGCAAACTTCTCACAAATCAATGAGTACTGTCCGCTGGAAGTTTAAGCTCAATGATAAGGGACCTCCATTTTATAGTCGAGTCCGAACGGGGTGCCGCAGTGTCACATCTCTTTGGGGAGAAGTTTTTTACATGGCTGCCATACCAAATGGTACAGTGCCTCACAAAGGTCGCCAGCATTAGGAGGGGAAAAATACCGATGATAATTTTATTTCTAATGTTCATGCCAGGATTTAAACTCTGGCTTTCAGCGTCATATGTAGACATGCTTAATTTTATTTCTCCCATAATTCATTTTAATTATCAAATTTTAATTCGAATTCTTTTGTTGTCATATGTGAAAAAAACATTTCCCATATCTATGAAATTCTTCAGAGGAAAACTTTCAAAACACGGCTTTTCAGCTTGTTTGAATATTTCAGTTAATACTCAATACAAGACTCATATTCAATAGTTTTTTGTTTTTGCATTAACCACCATACACTTGCGTACTCACTTGCCGTTGCGGTTTACCAAAAAAAAAAAAAAAAAACACAAAAAAAACATATGGCCGGCCTATGTGCGGTTAACAACAACATTTTGCACACGACCAACATTGGGATGTATTCTACCATAATAAATGAAATGAATACCGCAAATGTTATATCAGAAGTTGTACTGTCGATTGGGTGATTGTTTTTTTTCAACTGAGGTACATGGCTTATTGTTTTTCTTTAAAAAAAAATTCAAAAAAATGTTTTTCAAAAATTTCCTATAAAAATATAGTTATGCGTGTATTTGAGTGTGTGCAAGAAATTCATATGGTCACACGCAAGGGTATATGCGTGTGTGCTACCACTTCCGTTTCCGTGTTTATGGGCACATATACAAAAACCTATACACACATGCTCAATGACTAAGGGAGCCATGCAAAAACATAACGCACCGACACACCGTTGCGGTCAAATAAACTTTGAACATTTATCAATACCAGCCAGCCAGTCAGCCAGCAGCCATGCATAGTTTTGGCCCCCAGGGCTTAAATTTGTACTTGTACAACTACATACATACATAATAAACACGTATAAGTTTAGTTGTTTGTATATGTGAGGTTTTTTCTTTCCAAACACCCCTAGAGGTGGTATTGACGGTTGTGGTTTATATTCAATGAGATTTTCAACATATTTTGTTTGTGTTTTTTTTTTTGATTTTTTCTGAATTTTTTCTCTTGCGTTAACATAATATTTCTATAACACTTGCTATATATATCTATATGACTATATTAAATATTTATTTGATCAATGGGAGGAAGGCAGTTGGTACCAAAAAAAAAAAACACACATACTGAGTTTTTGTGGTAGGTGGTAACCACTGAATTCGATTTAAATGACAAGCCTTTTTGTATAGGAAAAACAAAAATAACAAAGGCCATTTGCCAGAGCCAGAAAAAAACGACCACTATTATATAAATTGTAGGTTGTTTTCTATGGACACACACATTTTTGTGATAATATTCTTAGCATAAGCTCTTGCTTGAAGTATGGCTATTTCACAAATGACTGAATAATTCATATGACACTTGTTGTGATGAAGGCCATCGGTGCCTATGGGTTAGCATGTTCATCTATGACGCTGAAAGCTTGAAATATTTTTCGGCGTTTGAAATCACCTTACTTCTTGCGCCTACAGTTGCAAAACTTCAGATTCCTCAAACTTTTCCAGGACGAGGTATCGTTTAAGGGTACCCCGTTGGTTCTTCGACTCAGCAATAACAAGTAGGAGTGTGCTTAGTTCGGCCGGGCCGAATGTTATATACCCTCCACCATGGATCGCATTTATCGAGTTGTATGCGCGTTATCTCTTTCAAGGCAAACAAAGAATATTGAATAAGAACTTGGAGCTATATCAAATTATAGTCCGATTCGGACTATAAATGAATGCTGCACAATGTAGAAGTCATTGTGTAATATTTCAGTTCATTCGGATAAGAATTGCACCTTGTAGGGGCTCAAGAAGCAAAATCGGGAGATCCTTTTATATGGGAGCTATATCAAGCTATTGATCAATTCAGACCATATTAGACACGTATGTTGAAGGTCATGAGAGAAGCTGTTGTACAAAATTTCTGCCAAATCGGATAAGAATTGCGCCCTCTAGCGGCTCAAGAAGTCAAGATCCAAGGTCGGTTTATATGGCAGCTATATCAGGTTATAAACCGATTTGAACCATATTTAGCACAGTTATTGGAAGTGATACCAAAACACCGTGGGCAAAATTTCAGTCAAATCGGACGAGAATTGCGCCCCCTAAAGGCTCTAGGAGTTAAGACCCATGATCGGTTTATATGGCAGCTATATCAGATTATAAACCGATTTGAACCATATTTAGCACAGTTGTTGAAAGCGATACCAAAACACCCAGAGCGAAATTTTAATCAAATCGGATAGGAATTGCGCCCTCCAGGGGCTCTAGAAGTCAAGACCCAAGATCGGTTTATATGGCAGCTATATCAGGTTGTAGACCGATTTGAACCATATATAGCACAGTTGTTGGAAGTGATACCAAAACACCGAGAGCGAAACTTCAATCAAATCGGAAAGGAATTGCGCCCTCTAGAGGCTCTAGAAGTCAAGACCCATGATCGGTTTATATGGCAGCTATATCAGGTTATAAACCGATTTGAACCATATATAACACAGTTGTTGGAAGTGATACCAAAACACCGAGAGCGAAATTTCAATCAAATCGGAAAGGAATTGCGCCCTCTGGAGGCTCTAGAAGTCAAGACCCATGATCGGTTTATATGGCAGCTATATCAGGTTATTAACCGATTTGAACTATATCTAGCGCAGTTGTTGGAAATGATAGCAAAACACCGTGGGCAAAATATCAGTCAAATCGGATAAGAATTGTGCCCTCTATGGGCTCTAAAGTCAAGACCCAAGATCGGTTTATATGGCAGCTATATCAGGTTGTAGACCGATTTGAACCATATTTAGCACAGTTGTTGTAAGTGATATCAAAACACCGTGAGCTAAATTTCAGCCAAATCGGACGAGAATTGCGCCCTCTAGAGGCTAAAGAAGTCAAGACCCATGATCGGTTTATATGACAGCTATATCAGGTTATTAACCGATTTGAACCACTTAGCACAGTTGTTGGAAGTGATACCAAAACACCATTAGCGAAATTTTAGTCAAATCTGATAGGAATTGCGCCCTCTAGAGGCTCAAGAAGTCAAGACCCAAGATCGGTTTATATGGCAGCTATATCAAAACATGGGCCGATTTGACCCATTTAATCCCAATTGACCTACAGTAATAAAAAGAATTTTTGCAAAATTTCAAGCGGCTAGCTTTACTCCTTCGAAAGTTAGCGTGCTTTCGAAAGACAGACGGACGGACGGTCATGCGTAGGTCGACTTAAAACGGCATGACGATAAAGAATATATTGGTTGCCCAAAAAGTAATTGCGGATTTTTCATATAGTCGGCGTTGACAAATTTTTTCACAGCTTGTGACTCTGTAATTGCATTCTTTCTTTTGTCAGTTATCAGCTGTTACTTTTAGCTTGCTTTAGAAAAAAAGTGTAAAAAAAGTATATTTGATTAAAGTTCATTCTAAGTTTTATTAAAAATGCATTTACTTTCTTTTAAAAAATCCGCAATTACTTTTTGGGCAACCCAATATATACTTTATGGGGTCTCAGACGCATATTTCGAGATGTTACATATAGAATGGGAGGCCACTGTAGCGCAGAGATTAGCATGTTCGCCTATGACGCTGAACGCCTGGATTCGAATCCTGGCGAAACCATTAGAAAAAGTGTTCAACGGTGGTTTTCCCCTTCTAATGCTGGCAACATTTGTGAGGTACTATGCCATATAAAACTTTTCTCCAAAGAGGTGTTGCACTGCGGCACGCCGTTCCGACTCGGCTACAAAAAGGAGGCCCCTTATCATTGAGCTTAAACTTGAATTTGACTACACTCATTGATATGTGAGAAGTTTGCCCTTGTTCCTTAGTGGAATGTTTATGGGCAAAATTTGCAATTTTATAAATAGAATGAAGAAATTAGTATACCCCCAACCTAAAGTGGAGGGTATAATAAAGGAGGCATCTTATCACTGAGTTTACACTTAAACCGGACAGCACTCAGTGATATATGAGAAGTTTGCTCCTCTTCCTTTATGGAATGTTCAATGGCCAATTTTGATGTTTGCATTTTGCCTTATCATAGAGTTCAAACTTGAATAGGACGGCACTCATTGACTTGAGGGAAGTGTTAATGGAGTTTCTGAAAGACAGATTGAAACATTTCCCCCTTTTAATGAGAGCTGTCCTATAAAAATTTTAGTTCATCGTTAAGACACCTACTTCTTTCTTACGTGTCCAAATGCAACTATCCAAGGAGAAGTTTTACATTGCAAAACACCTCACATTTGTTGCCAGCAGTGGAAACATCGGCTATGTCGCTGCTCTTAACTAACTTAAGTTCTTAAAATTTTTAAAAATTTAATTTTTAACTTTCTTTCCCATTTTTTTCCTGTTTTTTTTTGTTATTCTACAATACTTTTCTTGTGTCTTCTACTCTCATTGATTAACGTTTTTTCTCAATTCTCCGTTTCAGCTACGGTGGCATTCGTGGCGGTTATCAACATTTTGCACCACAAGGTGGTCAAGATTCCGGCTTTCCCAGTCCACGAAGTGCTTTAGGTTATCCCTTCCCGCCCATGCATCAAAATTCATATTCCGGCTATCATCTGGGTAGTTATGCGCCGCCCTGCAATAGTCCACCAAAGGATGGTAAGTGTAGTTGAACTAAAAAGTTGTAATAGAATAACTAAATGCAGTAATTAAGTAGTCATAGTGCGTTATAATCAGCTGAGACAAATATTATGTACCTTTGCCATGGATGGCATTTGATATATATTAAGGCATCCTCCAGGTTTTCACATCGGGATATCGGTATATATTTGTTTTGGTTTTGGAAGTCATAATAGTCATTGAGCAAAATTTCAGCTAAATTGGGTAAGACGAACTAACAAGGCCATATCGGCATTTTGTATTGTATTATCCATTTCCTTGGATACTAATTTCGTATGCTACGCCCAAAGCACTTCCGGTTGAATCTTATATTGGGGCCATATGTCCGTTTTGGGATATTTTTTCCAGAATGAAAGATACTCGTCATCTCGAATATAAATATAAAATTGGTACTTTACTCCCATTTTACTATTGGAGGCCGCCGTAGCGAAGAGATTAGCATGCCCGTCTATGACGCTGAACGCCTGGGTTCGACTCCCGGCGAGACTATCATAAAATTGTGAGCTGTGGTTATCCCCTCCTAATACTGCAGACATTTGTGAGGTCCTATGCCATGTAAAACCTCTCCTTAAAACAGGTGTCGCTCTGCTGCACGCCGTTCGGACCCGGCTATAGAAAGGAGGCTCCTTATCATTGAGCTAAATTTGAATCGGACTGCACTCATTGATATGTGAGAAGTTTGCCGCCGTTCCTGGGTGGGCCAATTAGCATTTGTACATTACTTCCAAAGACCTTCTTTTTGGTTCCCATATTATTTCGGTTAGCCTATATGACCATTTGAGGAATTTGGGAGATGGGTGGCCCTACCGACATTAGTCCCTATTGTAGACCATCAGATTTATAATCTCTCCCGAAGACCACAAATTTGAATTGCATATTGCCCTGATCGGCGATATTGATATTGAATATATATGTCATACTGTTTCTGTATTCCCAAAGATTTTCATATCGCTCCCGTTCGTCCGACAAGTGCTTCTGATGGCCTTCCAAACATTTTTCCACAACTTTGGATATCAGGTTCATACTCTATTTCTAATTATTTCATTACAAACATTACCGAAGGACCGGGGTAAGTTAATTTCGTCATTCCGATCATAACACATCGAAATATCCATTTCCGACCCCAATTATTCTTGAACCATTTAAAACTCTAAAACGATCTAGCCATACCCATCAGTCAGTCATCAGCTCGTCTGTTTAAATCATTCTACATCCTTTTAAAAATGATTATATTCAGCTGAAACTCTCCCCACATATTTTTATACCCACCACCATTAGATGGTGGTATACAAATCTAGTCATTGCGTCTGTAACACCTAGTCCTTCCCTCCGTCTGTGGAAATCACGTTAGCGGTCAAACGAAGATATTCACTTGAAATTTTGCACAGAGAATTCTTAATGATGTACAAGGGCAAACATGAATAGTTCCCACATAAACCTACCTCCCGCTTAGGAAGTGGTGTTCTGTTACAACTTCCAGCATACATTGTACAGTCCAAATCGTTCCACAACCTGATGTAGTATACATACCTTCAACTAAGTTCATTAGTGGACATTTTTTTCAGAGTCCATGGTGGTGGGTTAAGATTTTGATATAAGACCTCTGCTCAATAAAACGGATTTTTATTATCCATATTTGCATATAGACCCCACATAGACCATATCCCGATTTAAGGTCCTGGCTTTGTAGATGGCATATATATATATATAGGGTGATTTTTAAGATGTTATCTTTTTGGCAACACTGGCTTAAACAGCTCACGCACGTTTCATGGAAGCTGGAAGGATAATTTAATGGTCCCAGTCCTTATGAGAAACATTTATTCCACTTTCGACTTAATGCTTACATCAGGTATAGATCAAAAGATTACAAGAAGTGAAGTACTTTGTATGCAACGGTTAAGAAGGTTAAAAGCTTTGAATAATCCTTTCGACGCTTCGGTACTTAGACCGGATAAAACACAGAATCTTAGCACTCGATGTAAATCTTACGAAGCCGTAAGCCACTCGAAAAGGGACAAGCTTGAGCTTGGTTTGGACATATCTTAGAGCATGACACTCACCTAACTGATGGATTGGATAAATCCACCGTTCCGACAAAAAAAATTTAAAGTCACCTGACCGTACGAAACTGTGTGCATCTAGGCCTGAAATGAATTTGGTTAAAAATACAATACCTAAAATTGGTGAGCATGAACCATATTCCTATCACCTGTTATTGGCAGGGTTGTTTGAACATTTCAACCTTTTTAAGCCTAAGGAAAACTCGCACTAAAGGCAATACTGCAAAGGTTTATTAATAGAGAAGGGAACTCTACCCTACCCTGCCCTGCCCTACCCTATCCTACCCTGCCCTGCCCTACCCTATCCTACCCTGCCCTGCCCTACCCTACCCTGCCCTACCCTGCCCTGCCCTACCCTGCCCTACCCTATTCTACCCTACCCTGCCCTGCCCAGCCCTTCCCTGCCCTGCCCTACCCTGGCCTACCCTACCCTGCCATACCCTGCCCTCTTCTATTTTTACAAACTACAAAACTTCAACTTCTTTTGAAGATGTATAAACATTGCCTTAGCATTCAAAGGCGAAATAAAATCGTTTGGAATCTCTTTACGTTAAAAAAATCAGTTTTATAAGAGAAGTACTATTTTTGTAGTAACTGTGTCATATTTCCTTCTACGGTTAAGGGTTAGTCGTTAATTTGATGTTAAAGTCAATTCGTTTATGGTAAAACCTTTCGGAACTTCGTCTGTGACAAAGGATGACTCTTTTACATGAAAATTCAAAAATTCTTTTAAGCCAAACATTCATTGTTTACTGTAAAATATGCAATGTTACATGAAAAGATATTTCGTTGATATTATTTATATCTTTTGTCTCTTACATTTAGCAGAAAGAGTGAAAGCGTATGCTCAAAAGAGTAATTTTTGATTTTTTCCCATTGAAAAATAAATAGTTATTGGTAAGGGCGACCCGGTAGCCGAGTTGGTAGCGTACTTGGATTACCAGTGCAGGGGTCGTGGGTTCGATTCCCGCCAGAAGCCTTGGCCTGTCGCTACTGTTGTATCACAATGGACTTAAAATTGTCTACGTAAATCTGTAAAGACTGACACTCTTACCTAACCTAACCTAATGGTCATTCAGCCATCAGTCAGTATTGGTAGGAACAGTTACAACTTCTCGTCTGTTTACACAACCGTTGCATATTGGTATTTTGGGTGAAATCTGGTATGTATAGAATACTGGAACCATCCAAGACATACATAGCTTCTAAGTGTCCAATATGCAATACTTCCGGAAATTAACATGCACATGTACCGCCTATACTGAGTTACGCATGTATTTCTAAAGTGGACCGGACAAAGAAAACAAAAGTACTCATCTCCATTAAAGAACCATATTACCACTTTGCCTTTAAACTGATAACTCAACTCTTGGTAAACAAACCCGCAAAATGTAGTCATTAGTATTGTGTTTTATAATAAAATACAATACTTGACCATTTGGTATACCCCCATTCAGCAATAGTTTGTTGTTTTTGTTGTTGCTGGTGATTTATCAATACTCATTATGTATTTGACAGTTTTTATATAAAGACGATAAAGAAACAAAAGAAAACCCAGAAAAAAAAAACGAATAGACTCTCGGCATGACTAGACTCATTGGCCTGACAACTTGGCTTGATGTCAGTTGTATCACATACTCATACCTACATAAACATGTCTTCTTTTGTGGTAAAACCAAAGATTATTATCATCGATTTGGGGAAAAAAGGACATTTATATGACATTAATACATGGCAAAGCACCAAGTGACCACTCTCGACTGAACGAGTGATTGATTAGTATGGAAAATATGACATATTTTTCCAATTTTTCTACAATATTTCAACAGTTCTGTATGATATGATGGTTGTTGAATATTTCGATTTTTATATTGTAATATTTATGAGAAAAATTTGGAATACCCAAACTAAATAGCGTTTTTTTTTCTCTCTAAGGAATAGTGGACATCATTTCATGTCTGCCATGCATTCACATCACCCTCATATTTGTATTTAAATTTCTGGGATTGCTGAATGTTGTTACTGACTGATGACGCTGATGATGATGTACAAGTACTATCATCTGTATATGATGAAGTATCTCTTGATATCTCAACTTACTAGTGTTGTTGTTGTTCCGCTTTATTGTCTTCATTGAAAGTTGTTTGGCTAAACGCCTTTGTCCCCTTCCTCTTTTCTTAGTGTAGGACCGATCACTTGTCTGCTGGCATATCATACAATACACTCAGAGAAAAGCAAAAAAACAAACATACCTCATCAAAGAAAGCTTAAACGTCAAGCAGACAACATATAACAGCTTGTTGAAAATGAAAACAACAGCTCCTACTACACTTGAGTCGATCACCAAGCTCACCAAGAAACCACTTTAGATACTCAAATCTCATGCTCATCTTCATCATCACTATTTCTCATAGCCCAACGTTGTCTTCATCATTTTCATCAGTGTCAGCAACGTCAGCATGTGCGTCTTCCTTCATGCATGCCAGTAACACTGCGATCATAATACTTCGTCATCGAAATCAATTCTAAGGTGTTGATGCTGGTTTGTTGTGGGGCTAGCTGAACACTACAGACCGCATTGTGATTTTTTTTGTAAATTTTTATTTGTATTTAGTAATTCTGCTGGTTATGCGTTTGTTTTTTAAGCTTTTTTCTATGAATGCTCAATTGTATGAATAATGCAAAATGTCTCCAAAAAGATCAAGTAATATTCCGTGATCACCCGTATCACCGCCTGCAGGACCGTATTATGGTCAGGCAGTCTAAAACAGATCTCAGTCCCTGGGTTCTCAATGTAGAACCCAGGCCCACACTGTCCTCTAGCTTTGATCCATCCATGTAACATGATTTTCCAGATTGCAATACTAAAGTTAAGTCAATCCAAAACTGTGCCTCTGGCAGCAGTGCCTCGCACTCGACCACAAGTGTCGTCTCAGATATCCGATCGGAAACCTCTTCCCTTCCTTCCAGGTATCCCAACGTCGCTTTGATTATCTCGCAATGGTATGAGCTGCTTTCTTCCTTAATCCATTCTCCCATCGCCTTGATGAATTCTTCCATTCTCCCATAGCCTTGGCATAGTTTTTGCAGATAAAAAAAAAATAACTTCACGCTAAATTTCAGCCGAAGCGGATAATAAATGCGCCCTCTAGAGGCTCGAGAAGTCAAGATTCGATATAGGTTTATATTGAAACTACATAAGGTTACACCCGATTTAGACAATACAGTTGTTTAAAGTCAAAACAAAACATTTCACGCAAAGTTTAAGCCGAGTCTGATAATAAATGCGCCCTCTAGAGGCTCAAGAAGTCAAAATCCGAGATGGGTTTGTATAGGAGCTATATCAGGTTAGAAACCGATTTGGACCATACTTTATACAGTTTTTTAAAAGCACAACAAAATACTTTATGCACAATTCCAGCCAAATCGGAGGATAAATGCGCCCTCTATAGGCTTAAAAAATCAAGAAGTCATGTTCCAAGATCGGTTTTTAACGTCAGCTATATCAGGTTATCAACCGATTTGGACAATACTTGTTATAGTTGTTGGTTGGTCACAACAAAACACTTTATGCAAAATTTCAGCTAAATCGGATAGCAATAGCGCCGAGGATTCAGAAGTCAAGATTGGAGATCGGTTTATATGACAACTATATCAGGTTATTAACCGATTTGAACCATACTTAGCACAGTTGTTGGAAGTCAAAACACGATAATTATACAAAATTTCATTCACGTGTGATAGGAATAGCGCCCTCTAGAGGCTTAAGAAGTCAAGTTCTGAGATCGGTTTATGTGGCAGCAACATCAGGTTATGAAATGATTGGAATCATACTTGGCACAGTTATTGGAAAGTAAGCATAACACTTCGCACAAGATTTAAATTAAATCAGATAATAAATACGCCCTCTAGAGGGTTCCGAAGTCAAGATCCGAGATCGATTTATACGGCAGCTATATCAGCTTATCAAACCATTAGGCCCTTACTTGGCACGGCTGATGGAAGTAAAAACAAACTACCTCATACAAATAAGCTGCAAAATCGGATAAGAATAGCGACCTCTAGAGGCTCAAATGTTCAAGATCTGATATCGGTTTATATATCAGGTATACCAGATTATTAAACGATTTGAATCTTACTTAGTACAATTGTTGGAAATCAAAACGAACTACGTCATGCAAAATTGCTGCTAAATCTGTTAAGAATAGCGCTCTCTAGAGTCTCAAGAAGTGAAGATACGAGATAGGTTTATATGGCAGCTATATCAGATTTTGAGCCGATGTAGTTCAGTTTTTGGAAGTCAAAACACAAAACCTCATACAAGATTTCAGCCAAACGGGATAATAATGGCGCCATCTAGAGGTACAAGAAGTCCACCAATCCCATGGCAGCCGATGGTAGGTACCGGATTGACCAGATGAAGTCCTTCATCGGCAAGGGCTGCCGCCTCAGTGTACAACGCACTGATAGAACAAAAAGAAGAAGTCAAGATAACCCAAATGACCTAACTAAAAACCAAATTTCCCATGAATATTCCATTAAGAAACAGGGCATACTTCCCCCATACCTATGAGTGCAGTCCTAGTGAACCTTAGGCTCAATGATAGGGGGCCTCCTTTTTTACGCCGAGTCAGAAAGGCGTGCCGTGTAGCGACAGCACTTAATAGAGAAGTTTAATATGCCAAGATGGCTCAAAAATTTACCCAGCATTAGTAAGGGTATAACCGCTGAAAAATTTTTTTCTATGATTCAGCTGGGATTTGAAACCAGGTGTCTTAACCTCTGCGCCACTGTTGCCTCCAACTGCCTTACACTAATAGGAAATATTTATGCAAAATTTCAAACGGCTAGCTTTATTCCACCACCACCGTAGCGTAGAGGTTAGCATATCCGCCTATGACTTTGAACGCAAGGGTTCGAATCCTGCCGAAACCATCAGAAAAATTTGTCAGCGGTGGTTTTCCACTCCTAATACTGGCAACATTTTTATGAGGTACTATGCCATGTACCAACATCTCTCCACAGAGGTGTCGCCCTGCGGCACGCCGTTCGGACTCGGCTATAAAAAGGAGGCCCCTTATCATTGAGCTTAAACTTGAAGCGGACTGCACTCATTGATACGTGAGAAGTTTACGCCAGTTCCTTAGTAGAATGTTTATGGGCAAAATTTGCATTTGCATGCCATGTTAAAACTTCTCTCCAAAGAGGTGTCGCACTGCGGCACTCCGCTCGGACTCGGCTATAAAAAGGAGGGCCCCCCTATCATTGAGCTTAAACTTGTATCGGACTCCACTTATTGGTATGTAAGAAGTTTGCTCCAGTTCCTTAGTGGAATGTTCATGGGCAATATTTTAGCTTTATTCCTTCCAAAGTTAACGTGCTTTCGACACAAGAGTCAACGGATGAACATGGCTTAATCGACTTAGAATACCAAGACGATCAAGCATATATATACTATGTTGGGTCCCAGATTAATATTTTGATGTGTTACAAAGGGAATGAGGAAATGAGTATACCCCCATCCTATGATGGAGGGTATAAAAATAAGAAAATCTCAAATACTGTTAAATGGGAGCAATACTTTCTTATTGCTTCAAGAGCACAGGGAGTTCTATAGGGGAGTGATTAGATAGTGCTTCTATGAAGTAGTTACAATGACATCAGACACCAAGCAGCAGAGGTAATCATGTTCGCCTATACCACTAAAAGCCTGGATTTGAATACAGACGAGCACATAAACAATATTTTCAAGCGTTGACTATCTCTTTAGTAATCCTGTCAACATTTTTAAGGTATGCAAAATTTTTATATCATTGAGATTAAATATGAATCGAACAGCACCCATTGACTTGCGAGTAATCTCCCCTCTGTTCCTTTGAAATATTTGTGTGAAATTTGCCATCATGCCCTTTGGGGGGACCCTTTTCCGCACAAAAACACATCTTCTTCACATTAGCAAATTTTGAATTGCTGCTGAATTATTGCTGTTGTTGCTATCGTTGTTGCTGCTGCTTATTTGTTTGTGGTTATTGTTAATTTGAAGTGTGATTTATTACGGAGTTTAGTGAATGTTTTGGAGGGGTTATTGTTGTTATCGTCACTGCTGGATTTGTGTATGATTGTGGCAAAATTCACACTTGTCTGAAGCTCTTCAAATGGAAATTTATCAATGGCACTTTAAAGCCAGTACGACCCCAAACGTAAGAGCCCAACGCAATGATGACGTTGATGATGAAGACAACAATGTTTTGGTTTGATGCCGTTGAGAATATATACAGAAAAATGCTAGAGCGTAGATGAGGCTTCCTTATGACTTGGACAAATACAAAAAATAAAAAAAAACAAGTAAAAGCGTGTAAAGTTCGGCCGGGCCGAATCTTATATACCCTCCACCATGGATCGCAATTGTCGAGTTCTTTTCCCGGCATCTCTTCTAAGGCAAAACAAGAAGTAAAATAGGGAGATCGATTTATATGGGAGCTGTATCAGGCTACAGACCGATTCAGACTATAATAAGCACATATGTTGATAGTCATGAGATACGTACAAAATTTCAGACAAATCGAAGAACAATTGCGCCCTCTAGAGGTTCTAGAAGTCAAGACCCAAGATCGGTTTAGGCAGCTATATGAACATAGTTGTTGGGTATCATAACAAACCACGTCGTGCAAAATTTCATTCCAATCGGATAACAATTGAGCCCTCTAGAGGCTCTAGAAGTCAAGACCCAAGATCGGTTTATATGGCAGCTATATCAGGTTATGAACCGATTTATACCATACTCGGCACAGTTGTTGGAAATTATATCAAAACGCGTCGTGCAAAGTTTCATTCCAATCGGATAAGAATTGCGCACACTGGAGGCTCAAGAATTCAAGACCCAAGATCGGTTTATATGGCAGCTATATCAGGTTATTGACCGATTTGAATCATATTTAGTACAGTTGTTGGATGTCATAGCAGAACACGTCGGGCAAAATTTCATTCCAATCGGATATGAATTGCGCCCTCTAGAGGCTAAAGAAGTCAAGACCCAAAATCGGTTTATATGGCAGCTATATCAGGCTATGAACCGATTTAAACCATACTTGGCACAGTTGTTGAAAATCATATCAAAACACGTCGTGCAAAATTTCATTCCAGTCGGATAACAATTGCCCCTCTAGAGGCTCAAGAAGACAAGACCCAATGTCGGTTTATATGGCAGCTATGTCAAAACATGGACCGATATAGCCCATTTACAATCTCAACCGACCTACACTAATAAGAAGTATTTGTGCAAAATTTCAAGCGGCCAGCTTTACTCCATCGAAAGTTAGTGTGCTTTCGATAGACAGACGGACGGACATGGCTAGATCGACTTAAAATGGCATGACGATCAAGAATATATATACTTTATGGGATCTCAGAAGAATCTTGCGAGCAGTTACAAACAGAATGACGAAATTAGTATACCCCCATCCTATGGGGGAGTTAAAGACACAATAGAGGTACTTTTTCAAGAGATTTTGTTTTATAACTTTCGAATGTTATCAAACAAAAGCGCAAGCCCATTGATTCACTCATTCCTCCATTCATTCTTTCATTCATTGATCTTTTAATTTGAAAATACTATTGTGTACATAATTGGTCATTTCGTTTAACAGCAGGCTATCAAAGTGGAAATAAAAAACCAAACAATATATCGATGCTCTATGCCTCTGTTGTTGCGTTGACAACTCCCCGCTGTGTCAAGGTTTGGAGTTCAACACTTCTTTCTCAACCCTTTGCTTGGAGAACTCACAAAAGTCATAAATTTTATATTTTGCTACTGCATATGCAGGGCTGGTTAGGTATTCTACCACAACTTGCCTTTGTTAAAAGATTTGGCGAATAGTCCATTATTATGACATGTTTATTTTAACACTTATTTTTTGCCTAATTGTGCTTCACCGGTGTTAAAACTGGACAGCAACAATCACAATAACCGCAACTCTGTATTTGTTTACTTAAACACCCACATACTACGTATGGTAGTTTTGATTTATTTTTTCAATTTTTGCTGTGTTTGTCTTGTAATGTATGGGAATATGTGTCAAAAATTTATTTGAAATAAATGACACATTGTGACATATGCAACGTCAGACACATCAAACTTGAATTCTATTTTGAAAATCAGTGCAAAAATTCTCTATCATTGTGACTTGTTGTCATTTTAGTTAAAATAGTAAAAAAAGTGAATAGCTTTTGTTTTGTTTTATAGCCTCAAGGCTAAATGTTTTAGTGTTTTTGTTTTTTCAAACAATTGTTTTCAAGGGGGGTTCACATCACCATTTATGAAGATGTGTCGCATCTGAAGTCACTCAGCCGGAAACATAGACAATAAATTTAGAATTTAGCTTTTTCGCCAAACGCAGTTACAATCGTTATTCGAAACATTTAATTATGTCATCGGATGATTAAAGTGATAGATAAATGGTAAAACGAAATCAGATAAAGAACGAAACAAGTAAAAGCGAGCTAAGTTCGGCCGGCCGAATCTTATATACCCTCCACCATGGATCGCATCTGTCTAGTTCTTTTCCCGATATCTCTTTTTAGGCAAACATATGATAAAAGAAAAATATTGCTATGATATTGGAACTGTATCAACTTATGGTCCGCACCATAATTAAACTGAATGTAGAAGTCGTTGTGTAACATTTCAGCCAATTCTAATAAAAATTGCGTACTTTAGGGGCTCAAGAAGTAAAATAGGCAGATCGGTTTATATGGGAGCTGTATCAGGCTATAGACCGATTCAGACCATAACAAACACGTATGTTGATGGCCATGAGAGGATCCGTCGTACAAAATTTCAGGCAAATCGGATAAGAATTGCGACCTCTAGAGGCTCAAGGAGTCAAGATCCCAGATCGGTTTATATGGCAGCTATATCAGGTTATGAACCGGTTTGAACCTTCTTTGACACAGTTATTGAAAGTAAGAATAAAATACGTCATGCAAAATTTCAGCCAAATCGGATAGGAATTGCGCCATCTAGAAGCTCAAGAAGTCAAGTCCCCAGATTTGTTTATGTGACAGTTATGTCAGGTTATGGACCGATTTCAACCATACTTGGCACAGTTGTTGGATATCATAACAAAATACTTCGTGCAAAAATTCATTCAAATCGGATGAGAATTGCGCCCTCTAGAGGCTCAAGAAGTCAAGACCCCAGATCGGTTTATATGACAGCTGTATCAGGTTGTAGTTAATGTGGTTTATATGGCAGCTATATCAGGTTAAAGACCGATTTGAATTATATTTCGCGCAGTTATTAGAGGTAATAACAGAACATCTTATGCAGAACACTTCAGCCAAATCGGATTAGAATTCCGCCCTCTAGATTCTCAAGAAGTCAAGACCCCAGATCGGTTTATATGACAGCTGTATCAGGTTATAGACCGATTTGAACCATACTTGGCACAGTTGTTGGAAGTCGTAACAAAATACTTCGTGCAAAATTTCATTCCAATCGGATAAGAATTGCGCACTCTAGAGGCTCAAGAAGTCAAGACCCCAGATCGGTTTATATGGCAGCTATATCAGGTTATGAACCGATTTGAACCATACTTGGCACTGTTGTTGGATATAATAACGAAACACGTCGTGCAAAATTTCATTCCAATCGGATAAGAATTGTGCCCTCTAGAGGCTCAAGAAGTCAAAATTCAAGATCGGTTTATATGACAGCTATATCATGTTATGGACCAATTTAAACCATACTTAGTATAGTTATTGAAAGTCATAACAAAACACCTCATGCAAAGTTTCAGCCAAATCGAGTAAGAATTGCGCCCTCTAATGGCTCAAGAAGTCAAGATCCAATTTCGATTTATATGGCAGCTATATCAAAACATGGACCGATATGGCCCATTTACAATCCCAACCAACCTACACTGATAGAAAGTATTTGTGCAAAATTTTAAGCGGCTAGCTTTACTCCTTCGGATGTAAACGTGATTTCGACGGATAGACAGACGGACAGATGGACCGACAGACAGACGGACATGGCTAGATCGACATAAAATGTCGCGACGATCAAGAATATATATACGTTATGGGGTCTCAGAGGAATATTTCGAGGAGTAACAAACAGAATGACGAAATTAGTATACCCCCATCCTATGGTGGAGGGTATAAAAACACAGAACAAGCAGAAAGAAAGAAAATATTGAATTAGGTGGGGCTATAAATGTAGACATTGTGGTACTGTATCCGTAGACCTTAGAATTAAAGTTTTTTTATCAACAGGGTAGCTGACACGAATTGTATATATTGTGTGAAAATATGAGAGCTATATCAGGTTATAGACTGATTTAAACTTAGGAAAGTTGTTGGAAGTCATAACAGAATACTATGTGCGAAATTTCAGCCAAATCGGATAAAAATTGCGGATTGTAAGGGGTCTTGAAGTCAAATCGGGAGAACGTTTTATATGGGAGCTATATCAGGTTATAGATCAAACTAAACCGTACTTAGCACAGTTGTTGGAAGTCATAACAGAACACTTTTTAGCCAAATCGGACATAAATTGCGGCTTCCAGGGGCCCAAGAAGTCAAATCGGGAGATCGGTTTATATGGGAGATATACCAGGTTATAGACCGATTTGAATCGTACTTTGCACAGTTGTTAGAAGTTATAACGGAACACTATCTGCAAAGCTTTAGCAAAATCGGACAAAAATTGTGGCTTCCAGGGGCTCAAGAAGTAAAACCTGGAGATCGGTTTATATGGGAGCTATTTCCAAATCTGAACCGATATAGCCCATTTGCAATCCCCAACGATCTACATCAATAGTAAGAATCTATGAGAATTTTGAAGCGGTAAGCTTTATGCGTTCGACCCCCCTATCGTGATTTCGACAGACGGACGGATGGACAGACATACATGGTTAGATCGACTCTGAAAGTCGAGACGATGAAGAATATATATAAAATTGATAGGGTCTTAGATCAATATTTCGAAGTTTTACAAACGGAATGACTAGATTAGTATACCCCCTATCATATGGTGATGGGTATAAAAAGGCATTAAATTCGGCCGGGCTGAAGTTTGGATACCCACCAACTCGGGTATATATCTAATTTCGTCATAGTCCGGTGAAAATGCATCCTATATGGTCCGATTTGGATCAAATTCGACACGGACATTGAGTGGTCCAATAAATACAAGTAACTGTTAAATTTAGTTCAATATTGGTCTTTTTGGCGGCTATTTTCAAAATATAGACTGATCTGAACCATATAGGACACAGATGTCGAAAAGCCTAAAGTAATTCACTGTGTTAAATTTCAGCGAAATCGGATAATAAATACGCCTTTTATGGGGCCATGACCTAAATTGGGAGATCTGACTATATGGCAGCTATATCCAAATTTCTACCGATCTGGCTCGAATTGAAAAACTGTCCTAAATTTCAGCGAAATCGGACAATAAGTGTGCTTGTTATGGGGTTAAGACCTTAAATCGGCAGATCGGTCCTTATTGGGGTTATATCAAGATGTAGTCCGATATAGCCCATATTCGAACTTAACCAGCTTATGGACAAAAAAAGAATGTGTGCAAAGTTTATCTCTATTATTAAAGACTGTAGCTTGAGACAGACGGACAGACATGGATAGATCGTCTTAGATTTTTACGACGATCAAGAATATAAAAACTTTATAGGGTCGGAAATGGATATTTCGATGTGTTGGCAAAATGACGAATGACCCCTGAAGACAGTTTTCAATGTTTCATTCAAAACAAAACTATTGTTGATTTATGTAAATTTGTGGTTGAAGCTATAATATCCATGTTTTTGATTCACTTTTATGAACCTATGGGTTATACAGTCGAAACCGCATAACTGTTACACGCTTTAGTGAAAAATCTCGCTTAAGTGAATCTTGATAAGAGAACCATAATTTTTTGGTATTATTCATTCAATGCAATTAAAATCGCTTGAGTGAAATATTATTTTACTGAAAATATCGCTTAACTGAAAAGGTTTTTATATCCGAAATTTCGTTTTTAAGTGAAACTGAATTTGCATAAGTGAAAAAGGCATTTCTATTGAATTTGATTGAAAAATTTTTCGTCAGCAATAAAATTTGCAAAAAACATATCTTGTCATTCCTCAACTCAAGTTTTTTATACATAATTAGTCTAGTGACTTTCAATTGCTTTCGCTTTCAATTATGTCTTATCGCTCAACTGAAAACGAATTTCACTTATCCGAACCACGCTTAACTGAAAATTGCGGATAAGTGATAAATTTTTGGCGTTTCACTTATCGGACAACGGCATGGTTTTGGTTTTCTGTCGGTAATTTCGTCGGCAACCATACATATATGGATGCTACATCTAAAACGGGTTTGACGGAACTTAGCAGAAATATCGTGAAGGGTAATTGGTCATAGGACGGACAGACGCATATGGTTAATTGGTATGAAAAAGAAACTATTGGAAACTAATGCTCAACGTAGATGTTTCAAATTTGTGGTACAGAGCATAAATATATTTCACTAAATGGCTTTTAGTGTTTGACAAAGTATTTCAAGCTTTTAACCTTATTATTGCCCATTTATTTGACAAATTGTCTATTTGATAGCAATGCTGTCATCTAAGGGTGTTAATTGTTATGAAATAGCGGCTATTATTTATGTTTATCAACGTTGATCGAATGCAAACTTATATCAGTTAAAACTAATAAAAAGTTAAATTTTGTAATTAATATACAAAAGTTTGGTATTCCTCCCCTTATCCTTTTTTGCAAAAACAAAAAAAAATTGTTTTTCATCCACACACACACTCATTGAAAGTTTTAATATATGGCGGTTTATTATTTATTACCTAAACTCATATTTCCATATCGAGTCGAGCCATCATAAGATCTTCGGTAACATGTGTAAAACTGGCTGTTAATGTACGTTGAAAAGTTCTAGGGGTTCAAAGTATGTCTTCAATAATGAAAATGAAAACATCGCTCTACTGACACGGGCTGTTGTTTATCATACACACCAACTTTTAGACATACATATTTAGTGTGTGTGTGTGTGTGTGTGTTTTATTTATAACTATATTGCATAGATTATCATTATATCAACCTATAGAATGTATTTGGCATGACCAAGAAACTGGGAAAAGCTAAAAGCAAAACTAAAACTCTACATACGAAAGGCACACACCACTGGCTCAAGCCAATGGATACTGAGACAGACCCATGGAGACCAGTCGGGGCAGACATACAGACATTGAAAAGAATGGTCTGTAATTAATTACAACGCCAAATGAAAACTTAATTACAGCAATTACAATTACCTACCAGACACTCGATTCACGCACACTCACTAACACACATACAAGTCGAGAGAAAGAAAGAGGGAGAGAGGTATACAGACACGCATAGTGATAGCCACATTTTCAACACAAGCACATGGTGGCATTATTTTTGCAACAAAATGATATATATTTTGTATACGTTGGTAAATTTGCCAATATTCCTTTTATAGTTCGTTAATGTTATGTCAACAATTCATGTGTACGAATTGAAACTAATTTATGGATAAATGTTTATAAATTCCTTAAATCTTTACAATGTGGTGACATTGGCTGCTATAAATAGAAATGTATGTGGAAATTTAATATGAGGCTTGTGCCAGAGATGTTTCAATATGTCATAGCGTTATGATAACTTTGAAGGCTATCAGTAGAATTGTATCGAGGGCATGTGACCTCTTGTAGATTCCCGCCTTTTCTAAGTGGAATATTTAAGCATTGTAAAATTCCATTTGTACTGCATCCTCAGTGTCTCTGCGACCTCTTCGTTTCAAGTCACCATACCTACGTTTTAATGTTAGAATATTGTTTAGAACATAAGGTAACCATATATGGTCTAAAGAAAACTATAGGGAAACCCATAAACAGAATTATGCTGATTAAAAAAAACAAGTAAAAGCGTGCTAAGTTCGGCCGGGCCGAATCTTATATACCCTCCCCCATGGCTGGTGGAGTTCTATGCGCGGTATCTCTTTTTAGGCAAACAAAGAATATTGAATAAGAACTGTTATGATTGATATTGGAGTTATATCAAGTTGTAGTCTGATTCGGACCATAAATGAATGCTGAACATTGTAGAAGTCATTGTGTAATATTTCAATTCATTCGGATAAGAATTGCGCCTTGTAGGGGCTCAAGAAGGATAATCGGGAGATAGGATTATATGGGAGCTGTATCAAGCTATTGATTGATTTAGACCATATTAGACACGTATGTTGAAGGTCATGCGAGAAGCCGTTGTACAAAATTTCTTCCAAATCGGATGAGAATTGCGCCCTCTAGAGGCTCAAGAAGTCAAGACCCAGATCGGTTTATATGGCAGCTATATCAAATTATGTACCGATTTGCGCCAAACTTAGCACTGTTATTGGAAGTCATAACAAAACACCTTAGGCAAAATTTCAGTCAAATCAGTTGAGAATTGCGCGCTCTAGCGGGTCAAGAAGTCAAGACCCAAGATCGGTTTATATGGCCTCTATATTAAGTTATGGGCCGATTTCAACCATAGTCAGCACAGTTGTTGGAAGTCATAATAAAACACCTCATGCAAAATTTCAGCCAAATCGGAAGAGAATAGCGCGCTCTAGCTGGTCAAGAATTTAATACCCAAGATCGGTTTATATGGCAGCTATACCAAAACATTGACCGATTAGAACCATTCATAATACAGTTGTTGGAAGTCATAACAAAACACGTCATGCAATATTTCAACCAAATCGGATAGGAATTGCTTCCTGTTGAGGCTCAAGAAATCAAGACCCCAGATAGGTTTATATGACAGCTATATCAGGTTATGTACCGATTTGAACTGTTCTTAACGCAGTTGTTGGAAGTCATACCAAAACACGTCGTGCAAAATTTCAGTCAAATCAGATGAGAATTGCGCGCTCTAGCGGGTCAAGAAGTCAAGACCCAAGATCGGTTTATATGGCCTCTATATTAAGTTATGGACCGATTTCAACCATACTCAGCACACTTGTTGAAAGTCATAATAAAAAACCTCATGCAAAATTTCAGTCAAATCGGAAGAGAGTTGCGCCCTCTAGAGGCTCAAGAAGTCAATACCCAAGATCGGTTTATATGGCAGCTATAACAAAACATGGACCGATTTGGACCATTTACAATCCCAATTGACCTACACTAATCAAAAGTATTTGTGCAAAATTTCAAGCTGCTAGCTTTATTCCTTCGAAAGTTCGCCTGCTTACGACAGACAGACGGACGGACATGGCTAGTACGACTTATAATGCCATGACGATCTAGATTACGTATACTTTATGGGGTCTTAGACGAATATTTCGAGGAGATACAAACAGAATGACGCAATTAGTATACCCCCATTCTATGGTGGAGGATATTTGTACACCCCCATTCTATGGTGGAGGGTATTAGTATACCCCCATTCTATAGTGAAGGGTAACCCACCACCATGGAGACGTAGACTTGTGGGAAGATCGGTATATGTGGGAGTTTTATAAGGTTATAGATTGATTTGGACAATACTTATCATGTAAAGAGTGATTTTTTAAGTGCTTTAGGAAATTTTTCAAAAAAAAACATATAAATTCAGAAAAATGCATAAAATCTGTATATGAATCGATAGAACGGTCCATATAATTTAATGTTTGATTATTTCATGCAAATGACTGCGCCTCAAAAGGTCCATCTGCTTGGGCCAATTGTGACATACTCTTTCCAATATTTCGGTCGGTATCTCAGGAATAAATGCTTCAATGTTGTCTTCCAATGCATTATTTGAAGCGGACTTGCCCATCAAAAAATACTCTAAAGGCGTTAAGTCGTCGATCCTAATTAGTTTATTATACCGCTAGCAGCATATCGTAACATTCATCTTGAATCCTTTAAAGTATTCCTATTGTACCACTCAGGAGAGACACTGATGTTCCATATTGCAATGCAAACCTTTATTCGTAACAGTAGTTTTTATTTCATCTGCATGTTGTTTAAGTATTTCATCCTTTTTCAAATATTCTCTTCTTTCTTTTGTTAGATTTTTCAGATTTTTCCATATCGGACAAATGCGAAGATTCCGGCCTACGTGTCAATGGCAAAGGCAAGAAAATGCGCAAACCCCGCACCATCTACAGTTCACTGCAATTGCAGCAACTCAATCGTCGTTTCCAGCGTACCCAATACTTGGCCTTACCCGAGCGAGCAGAATTAGCGGCGAGTCTGGGCCTAACTCAAACACAGGTTAGTGTGAACTCTTTGTTGTTGTATATCTCTTTTAGCCTAACAAAGCAATTAATCAATGATTTCTTGATAACTGAACTCTTCAACTTTAGTTGGTTAATGTCAGCACAAAGTTGTTATATACCAATAGCTGTTCGATTTAATTAATTGAGAGCAAAAAAAAAAACGAGAATAATCGATTGATTTTTTTTTTATTATAAGAAATAGTTTGAGTTTTATGAATATGGATTAGTTTGTTACAGATAATTCTAGTATGGAACTTTCTTATGCGATTTTGCAACAGGAAATTGAAAATTATATATTATTATTTTTTTTTTTTGCCTCATGAGAGGCAATGAAGCTTAAAGGCCAAAAATCGGGGAAAAAACGTTATTGAGGCAAAATGTTTTTGATATTTTGTAGAGAAGGGCATTGACTTTTATACTTTAATTGCACTCTGGGGCCATTAATTGATCACTTTAGATGTTAAGGGAAAATGGAAATGGGTGGAGGTTGAATGCATGGGAGTACAAAGACCTAATGATAGATAAGAGTCAGTAGGGTGGTAAGAAATAACAACTACAATAGATGGATGATGGAGGCCAGGAATCGCAATAAATACTAGTTTTGAACTGTTAAGTCCCTAGGCTACCTATTGATACCACAGTGGCGACTTACAACAGCCTCTGGAAGGAATCGAACATGCGACCCCTTAAACAGAAAACTCAAGCACGTCAACAACTCAGCTCTGGGACACTCTGCAATCGATATGGTTGATCAATAATAAAGAAGGGAATTGTCAAAATGTAAACTTCGAACTTTTAACTCCGTCTCTACTTCTCCTTCTTACTTTACTTTAATTGGCTATGACAGAATATTTGTTCCACTAGCCGAACATAGAATAGCGTTCCAAGCGCCTTGATCTTCTGCGTTCATTCTAAAATCTTCTGCGCTCATTCTAAAATCTCTGTTTCGAGGTGTCTCCCACCACTTGATTTTTCCATCGGGCTTTTGGTCTTCCCGGTTTCCGTGCACCACCGACTTCTTTGCTAGAGCTTCTTCATCCATTCTGACAATATGACCTAGCCAACGCAGCCATTGTATTTTGATGCGTGTAACGATGCTATCGTCGACATACAGCTCATGGTTCATACGTCGCCTATATTCTCCATTAACGCAACTGGTCCATATATAGTTTACGAAGAATCATTCTCTCAAATACTACAAGCACTGCCTCATCTGCTTTCACACGTACCCATGCTTCAGAACCATATAACAGCATGGGTAGTATCAGTGTCTTGTATAGTATTATCTTCGTCTGTCGAGAGGTGGCCTTGTTTCTAAACTGCTTACTCAGTCCAAAGTAGCATCTGTTTGCCAATATTATTCTTCGCTTTATCTCAAAACTGGTGTCATTCGTTTCGGTTACGGCGGTGCCGAGGTAGACTAAGTTACTGACTATCTCAAAGTTGTGGTTCCCAACTTTCTCCATGTTCTTTATCTGCTCGGTTGTGCAAGGCTTTTTGGGGGAGTTGAAACCATCCATTTGGTCTTATCTCCATTTACTGCCAGACCCATTTTCACTGACCCTCTTTCGATTCTTTCAAAGGCTGCAGTTACTACCTTCGGTGACCTACCCATGATATCGATGTTGTCGCCATAGGCGAGTAACATGTCTTCTCTTGTGATTAGTGTGCCATATCTATTCACATCTGCATCTCGTATAATCTTCTCCAGCAGGTTATTAAGAGTGGATTTACTAGGTGATAGGGCCCAATTATCTCATTGACTTTGGGTTTTAGTCTTTCACACAGTACGCTCGAGAGTATCCTGTATACGATGGGGAGGAGACTTATTCCTCTGTAGTTGTCTTGTCTCCTTTCTTGTGTACGGGACATAGTATGCTGAGGTTCCAATCATCGGGTATGCGTTCTTCTAGCCAGACTGCGCAGATAAGCTGATGCATACGCCATATCAGCGTGTCGCCTCGGGTCTTAAATAGTTCAGCGGGTAACCCGTCGGCTCCTGCTGCCTTGCTGTTCTTTAGTCGGGTCACTGCTACTTGGACCTCATTCTGACTAGGAGGTAAACATTCAAACTCCGTCTCTAAATCCTAAAATTAAGCTAATGAGCCTAAGCGACTTAAATGACATTATCTGCAGAGTTTGTCCATGATAACTCTTACTTTGAGCCAATTTTAAGAAATTTGATTTCACTTGCCCAACTCATTTAGCTCTTGTCTCAATATCGTAGATTATTTGCTTATAAAAATTATACATATTTTGTTTTGTGTTTCATTATTTATTTTTAAAATCTTGTTTATGAGTTTTTTGACTCAAGAAAACCACATTTCTACGCTGAATAAGCTGCATTTACCCAACTCGCATATACCGAAATTAAAAAAAATCTATTTGCATTTGCATGCTTCACTTAACGCCCAAGGCGTTAAATACTTAACCAAAAATAACACAAAAAGGAGACTGTCTCAATGACTGAGTATGTATAGCGAAAAAAAAGTTAAACAAAAACCAGCATAAGTTTCTTGGTATAAAAAAGTTTGCATACAAACACTTTGGTGCATAAATAAATATGGAAATATATACACTAATATACAGCAATAATAAGACACAAAAATGATTAAACTTGACAGCTGTCAATCTACTTCACCAAAAATATAATAAAATGCAATAAAACAAGTAAAAGCATGCTAAGTTCAGATGGGCTGAATCTAATATACCCTACACCATGGATCGCAGTTCTCAAGTTCTTTGCCTGGTATCTCTTTATAGGAAAACAAAGGATAATGGTTAGGAATTTCTTTGGTATTGAAGCTGTTGGGTTGCCCAAAAAGTAATTGCGGATTTTTCATATAGTCGGCGTTGACAAATTTTTTCACAGCTTGTGACTCTGTAATTGCATTCTTTCTTCTGTCAGTTATCAGCTGTTACTTTTAGCTTGCTTTAGAATAAAAGTGTATTAAAAATGCATTTACTTTCTTTTAAAAAATCCGCAATTACTTTTTGGGCAACCAATACAATATATCTTTGGATGTTGGAGACTTTAGTAAAAGTCATTCTTCACAATTTCAAATCGGATAAGAATTGCGCCTTATAGGAACTCAAGAAATAAAATCGGGAGATCGGTTTATATAGAAGCTATATCAGGCCATAGACCAATTCAGACCTTATAGGGCACATATTTTGATTGTCATGGGAGAAGACGTTATACAAAGTTTCAGCCAAATCAGAATAGAACTACGCCCCTAGGGAAGAAGTGCAATCGGGAGATCGGTTTATATGGGAGCTTTAAAAGGTCTAAGACCGATTCCGGCTATACTTATCACGTATGTTGGAAGTCAGAGTTGAAGTCACTCCGCAAAGTTTTAGTCAAATTGGATGAGAAATGCGTCCTCTAGATGCTCAAGATCCGAGATCGGTTTATATGGCAGCTATATCAAAACTTGGACCGATATTTTCCATTTACATTTGTGTAAAATTTCAAGCGCCTGGCTTTTCCCATTCGAAAGTACAGGCGATTTCGACAGACAGACGGGCGAAAAAAGACGGACGCACATGTCTAGATCAACTTAGAAGGTCATGGCGATCAAGAATAAATATCCTTTATGTAGTCTTAGACGCATATTTCGAGGTATAACATACGCAATAACAAATTTAGTGTACCCCCATTCTATGGTGGAGGGTATAAAAAAGTAAAAAATAATCAATTACGTTATTACATTAACAAAAATTGAATTTAGTTTATTCAAATAAAACGGATTTAAAGGTTTTATATAAGTTTTTAATAACACCTAAAAAAATTAAATCAAAGATGCTCTTCTTGCTTCTAAATGGCATCAATGCTAAAGCAGGTCATGTTGGTATCAAAACAATACCGTTTGTAATCAAAACAATACCATTTGTTCTCAAACCAATACCAATAACCAATAGTATCAAAACAATACCGTTTGTAATCAAAACAATACCATTTGTTCTCAAACCAATAGCTGTTATGAATCACATAAGACTATAAATGTCGTTTGGTGTTGTATAATAACGTACTGACAGGTTTGGAGATGTGCCAACTTTTTTATATCAGTGTATTTTGATACTTGTATAACGCCAAGGAGGAAATCACAATCGCATTTGCATTATTTTAATGGCTTTGTAAAACATGCGTACAGTTTCGTTAACAACAAAATATTACTTGGT
This sequence comes from Stomoxys calcitrans, assembly GCF_963082655.1. Classification (NCBI taxonomy): domain Eukaryota; kingdom Metazoa; phylum Arthropoda; class Insecta; order Diptera; family Muscidae; genus Stomoxys; species Stomoxys calcitrans. The sequence continues at coordinate 92,329,681 of NC_081556.1, read as the reverse complement.
TAAAAAATGTTGCATACCTTAAGGAACTTCAGAATAAAATGGAACTCTTAGTAAAGCTGCCAAAATTCCACTTTTGCACATCAAACGGTATTGGTAATCTACCAATCAATGAAGTAAACTTTTTTAACTATGAATGTTTGCTCTATTCGGGATCTTATGATTCCAATATATTCCCATTGTCATTGAGTCCTGGTATATTGTAGATGAACGAAAAGTGTTGCCTACATTAAGCAGCTGTAGAATAATACAGATTTTTTGTATACCCACAAATAGTCATTTTAGCACATCAAATGGAATTGGTAGATGATAATTTTTTATCCAAGAGTTCCAAAAAAAAAGGTTAGCATGTCCGCCTATGACGCTGAATACCTGGGTTCGAATCCTGGCGAGAATATCAGAAAAAATTTTCAGCGGAGCTTTTCCCCTCCTAATGCTGGCAACATTTGTGAGGTACTATGCCATGTAAAACTTCTCTCCAAAGAGGTGTCGCACTGCGGCACGCGATTCAGACTCGGCTATAAAAAGGAGGCCCCTTACCATGGAGCTTAAACTTGAATCGGACTCCACTCATTGATATGTGAGAAGTTTGCCCCTGTTCCTTAGTGGTATTTTCATGGACAAAGTTTGCAATTTCAGTGTGGTTCCGACTTACATCACTCGTGCAAAGTATGGTTTAGATGGGTTAATAATTTTAGTTTTTGTCTGATTTGGTAGAAATTTGTAGCAGCATCCATGATGTTGAGTTCCGAAGATTCGGCCGGCCGATCTTAGCAAAATTTTCGCGTTGAAAACACTTCTTGTCAGCTAACCTGTACCACTTCTTTAGTTGCAATGATCTCGCACCACACTTCTGGGTTCGGGTAATTTTCTGGAAAAGACCAGTCTGTATTTTTTAGATTATCCAACAAAACATGCATGACCATCTAGTCGGGGATGATCTGCATTGAATGTCAACGCACCTTCTGTTGCCAGGGATATTGTAATTCCAGACAGCTTCATCAGCTGTAGTGCTAAAGTATTTTTTTTTTTAAATAGTGGCACATAATCATCAGGGATTATCTTGCATTATAACAAGAATAAAACTGTGTCCTTAGCTGCAACTTTACTGAAGAAACTGGTCTCTTAACCCCAAGGCCGTTGCAAAGCCATTTATTTTGCCATAATGTCCAGGGGCATTAAGGCTTGAATTGAATTCAGCACATCAAACGAAGTCATCCTTAGAGCGGCTGCGATATGTAGACAAGCCTACCATTGAAACCGGCTGAGTAAGTGGATTTTTGAAGTGCCGTCCACCAGACTACAACGCCATATAGTTTTGTAGGCTTGACAACTGCAGTATATGGCCCCTAACAAGATGTTTTCAATCCAAATTTTTGGAATTTATATCAAAATATTGAGATTTCAAATTTTTTTAGTTAAATTTTACTTCGTTTAACTTTATCTCTAATTTTCTTTTTTCTATCGTAATTTCTCCAAGTGTATTCGAATTCTATTTGCCTTATTGTCTCAACCATATTTTATCGGGTAACAAGACTAGACAACTTTTGTGGCCAAAAATTGGCATGAAGGAGTTAAATTTGTTGCTGTTGTTTTTGTTATTGCCCAAGAAAACTGCAGGCGACGACTACTCTGAACAAGGGAGCAGGCGAGTGCCAACAAATGCGAGTATCGCACAAAAACAAAACCAAACAAAACAAAACCAAAGACATGCAAACCACACCAAGTGCAAAATTCATGTGGTGGCGTTGTTTATGTTGTTGGCCAACATTTTTGCCATGCATTTCGTTAGTGGTGTTGTTGTTGTTCTTGTTGCTGCTGTTATTTGAGACACGCCCCCTCGGTTTTGTGTTACTTTATTAGACAGCTCAACTTTTTTAAGACAACACAAAAACGAAGTCGACGACGAAGGCGACGGCGACAACAACATTGGCCCGCACTTGCAAGGAAATCAATAAACCTTTTGTGCCCCAACCACAAAAACAAAAAGACCACAGAGAGAGAAAAAATAGCTCAGCAAATACTGTGAATATCAACCTAGGATCCAAACACAGCACTGTCGGGTAAATAAGCCATAAAAAGCCAAACTAAAAGTGTCTGACATTTATGATGGGGGTTTCATTTCATTCCACAAGAAAACACCTTGAAAAACAAAAACAAAGAATAATAATAAATTTATGAAAACTTCTTTCTTTCGCTAAAGGAGAAGTTATCAATGGTGGCCCGGTTTGTCTGTCATCCTGCTGTTGTCACATAAAACGACACTCGAGCAAATAAGACAAATAACTTTTGGGGCGTCAAGACCAGAAATAGTGTTAATTAAACAAGTTAATGAACTTTGTGCAATATGTCTCAGAGCAGGAGGAAGAACCCTTTCTTAACGGAAGAAAAAAATCCCAACAAAAAAAAAAAATGAAATTAATTTATGACCCTCAGTATGCGTTTTGGGGTGTAACTGTTAGTTTACATTTTAACTGTTATCGGTTTTCAAAGCTTGCCAAAAGTAGTATACCCCCTCATGACCACTTCACCACTTGCCATGAGGATATCGGTCACTAACATCTTTAACAACAACAGCACACAATGCTCGTCTGAGCAGCCCCTCTGCTGTATCACAAAAAGGAGGTTAATGTAATATTAGCCGCTTGTCCGCGTTATTTGGCCATAAAACTTTGCTTGCTTGCTTGTCTTGTCTTGTCTCCTTGTTTGCCTGGCTCATGGCCTCCAGACATTTGTTGACCACCGCCATGTGCCGAGCTGTGTTGTGCTATGCTATGTTGTCCTGTCGTCAAAGGCTAACATTCGCAGATAAAAGGGGTCAGTTTCTCTTTGCCACTTGAAGGCATACGGCTGCAGACATGCCTTTCCAATATGGGTTTTGTGTGCAGTTTCAGTTTACTTAGGTCACTAATTAAAACCGCCTCCTCGCTTTAGTTCCTCAACTACTACCAATGCCAGCTATAACAAAGAAGAAACTACATGGGTAACTTAAGAAACGGAAACTAAAACCGGAAGTTGTTTATTGATTGTTGTAGTTGTAGTTTTATTTATGTTTAACACTCTTCTTGCTAGTTCATTCGTAGAAGAATTGAATAGGGAAACACTTCTAAATTTTAGCTTTAAATGTGCTCGAGGAATTTGCAGTGAATATTTAAAACATTTTTGTTAAAAAATTTTATTTAGAAAAAGTTTGATGGCATAAAAACCTAAACCTAAACCTAAACTGCGGCGGAGGAGGCCTCTTACCAGGTGAAGATTCCACCTCGGAACTACTTTCGTAATACTTAGAGGTGGACCCCCTCATTTGGTGCTTAACAAACATCTCCACATAATGTCTGTGTTCAGACCTTCGCTTAGTTCCCTAAGCCATTGCCATGTGGTCAAATTTTTCCTACGCGTTATTAATTCAGCGTATCTGGTGATTGCATCCCAGTTCCTCTCATTTTCCTCTGCATTATGAGTGCCGTCCGATTCAAGTTTAAGCTCAATGATAAGGGTCCTCCTTTTTATAGCCGAGTCCGAACGGCGAGCCGCAGTTCCACACCTCTTTGGAGAGAAGTTTCACATGGCATAGTGTAAGAAGTGTAATTGCCACAGAAAAAAGAAGTCTGCCATTACACAATGCACATGCATTGGGAAAAAGTACAGCTAATAGACAGGGTTGTCGAGCGTGGTTAATGTGGTAATTCTATAATAGATGCGTTTTTGCAATTAATACAATTCAAATACGACATACCAACGCACGGCCCTTGAAGTCATCACACCTAATATGGTTGAAAAATCTTCTAACCAAAGACGAAACGCGTCCCATAGTGGTTGGTGTGTGTTGCTATCTTTGGCTTTCCTTTTCCAGTTGCAAACTCAGATCATTGAGTTCGTCTCGAAAGAGAAACAAACAGAAATTTAATATTTCACAAAGATATCGGCATTTCCAGGAATGTCGATTTCTTACATACACTGCAATATTTTCCGGATGTTTATTCAGAAAAATTAATTATTGTAGAATTTATTTGGAACTCTTCCCAGATTATGCAGGAAATATAAATTTTTTTTCGAAAGGATTCAAATGCCCTTTGCAGATATTTTACCAAATAATCGATATATGACCAAATAATCGTTATTTTGCCAAATGATTGATATTCTGCCAGATAATCGATAGTTTACCAAATAATCGATATTTTACAAAATAATCGATAGAGTATTTAATAATCGAAATTTTAACAAATTGTAGTTATTTTACTAAATAATCCAAATGTTTTCAGTTATCAATATATTTCAAATTATCAGAAAAATTCATTTTTGTAGAATTTATTTGGAACTCTTCCCAGATTGTGCAGAAAATATAAATTTTTTTTCGAAAAGATTAAAATGCCCTTTTGAATATTTTACCAACTAATCTATATTTTACCAAATAATCGATATTTGACCAAATAATCGATATTTTGCCAAATAATCGATATTTTGCCAAATAATCGATATTTTACTAAATAATCGATATTTTTTTAAATACTCGTAATTTTAACAAACTGTAGATATTTTACTAAATAATCCATGTGTTTTCAAATATCGATTTATATTAAATTATCAATATTTAACCGAGTTATCGAGATATTTTTGAAATATCAATATATATCTCTATTAATAAATTTCCCATGGACATTCCATTAAAAAACAGGGGATGCTTCCCTCATATCAAAATGCCCTTTTGCAGATATTTTACCGAACTATCGATATTTTGCCAAATAATCGATGTTTCGCCAAAAATTCGATATTTTGCCAAATAATCCATAAAGTATTAAATAATCGAAATTTTAACAAATTTTAGATATTTTACTAAATATATTTTAATTTATCGATATATTTTAAATTATCAGAAAATTTCATTTTTGTAGAATTTATTTGGACCTCTTCCCAGATTATGCAGAAAATATAAAATTTTTTTCGAAAGGATTAAAATGCCATTTTGCAGATATTTTACCAACTTATCGATATTTTACCAAATAATCGATATTTGACCAAATAATCGATATTTTGCCAAATAATCGATATTTGACCAAATAATCGATATTTTGCCAAATAATCGATATTTTACCAAATAATCGATAAAGTATTTAACAATCGAAATTTTAACAAATTGTAGATATTTTACTAAATAATCCAAATGTTCTCAGTTATCGATTATTTCAAATTATCCGAAAAATTAATTTTTGTAGAATTTATTTGAAACTCTTCCCAGATTTTGCAGAAAATATAAAACTTTTTTCGAAAGGATTAAAATGTCCTTTTGATTAAATAATCATTATTTGACCAAATAATCGATATTTTACAAAATAATCGATATAGTATTAAATAATCGAAATTTTTACAAATTATTGATATTTTACTAAATAATCCATATGTTTTCAGTTATCGATATATTTCAAATTATCGATATTATACCGAATTATCGATATATTTTGGAAATATCAATATTTCCCACATAAATATCTCTATTAATAAATTTCCCATGGACATTCCATTAAAAAACAGGGGATACTTCCCTCATATCATTGTGTGTAGTCCGATTAAAATTTAAGCTCAATGATAAGGGGCCTCGTATTTTAAGTCGAGTCGGAACGGTAGGTAACTTTTAGCATGGCAAGATGCCTCACAAATGTAGCCAGCATTTGTAAGGGTGATAACCACCGCTGAATTTTTTTCGTTTGTTCACTCCGGGATTCGTATCCAGGCGCTCGGCGTCATGGGGGATATGCAAACCTCTGCGCCACAGTGGATTTATTAAAGATAAACATATCGATAACTTACATACTTACAATTTTTTTCAGACGCAATTCTTAGTGTGAACTGAAATATTACACAATGACTTCTATAATGTTCAGCTTTCGTTTGTAGCTCTATTGGTTCAAGAAGTCAAGATCCAAGATCGGTTTATATGGCAGCTATATCAGATTATGGACCAATTTAAACCACACTCAGCACAGTTGTTGGAAGTCATAACGAAACACGTCGTGCAAAATTTCATTCCAATCGGATAGGAATTGCGCCCTCCAGAGGCTCAAGGAGTCAAGACCCAACCCTATCGTAATGTGTAGGGTATAAAAATTTATTAAAATTTTACCATAAGTAATGGGTCAATGTTCTACTGAATGAAATTAGCACCTTTTTTTGCTTTAAAATCTATTATCTAAAAAAAAGTAATCGACGAAAAATATCGCGAAAAGCGAATATATTGGGTTGCCCAAAAAGTAATTGCGGATTTTTTAAAAGAAAGTAAATGCATTTTTAATAAAATTTAGAATGAACTTTAATCAAATATACTTTTTTTACACGTTTTTCCTAAAGCAAGCTAAAAGTAACAGCTGATAACTGACAGAAGAAAGAATGCAATTACAGAGTCACAAGCTGTGAAAAAATTTGTCAACGCCGACTATATGAAAAATCCCCAATTACTTTTTGGGCAACCCAATAGTACCAGCCTTAAGGCAGTTTTGTATTGTCAATGGTAAACACACACTGTTTAATATTGACCAAGAAGCGAGCACTTCTCTCATATGCCGTCCATTTAAAGTTTTAGCTCAGTGATACATTTAGGAAGGCTAAATACTGTCCTAGCATCGGCTTTCAGCGCCCCCTATCTCATATATATTTGTGTGATTTACTTCAATTTCATCCATAACACAATTACGTTGAACTTTATTCCTTTGGCTTAATACAATAATTTACTTAAACTTGGCAACTATTATTTAGTTGCAATGCCACCGTTTAATGAATGACTTGATCACCCTCATATGAGCTTCATATACAAGCTTCAAAACATAAGCTTGTGTTTTTTTTTACAGGCACTCTTGTTTGAGTGCCAGAGTGTGTTTTGTGTTTGTTTTTTTTTTGCTGCAACCATTTTGATAAATTTATTGATAGTGGGCGGGTATATCCTAATTGAATTAGCTCTGTGTGTGTGTGCATGTGTGTGTGTTTATTGTGGTTTACTAAACCACATGCTGTTTGTTGTTTCTTTGCCACAACAACGACAATGAGTAGTAGGGCTAAAAAAAAACCCTCTCTCTGTGCCAAGAGCAAACACCACACCACTAGACTTCCTTTAGAGAAATGAATGAATGAATAAAGTCCAGAATCGCTGCTTGCGAATTTAAATTTTCAGCATTGACTCTATCCCATGACCCACCCTTGTTGTTACGTTGTTGTCGAATTTAGTTGCTAAAAGCAGCATGTTGGCAGTTTTCTTCTCCTTAGCTCTGGCCTTATGTTTTCATATATGGCCATAGCTATTGAGGAAAACTTGTTTCGGTTTTTTGGTTTTGCGATTAAAAGCTTCACATGTGGGTGTTGCATTTAAAATTGTGTTATGTGTTGTCAATGTTGTTGTCGTTTTTTTACTTGGTTGCAATTTCTTGATGAAATTAATGACGTTTTAAAAGTGGATGTGTTGCTGTTTTTGATATCGCTATAGTCGATAGTGTTGCTATAACAAATTTTATGCAAATTAGTTAATTAATTTGTTATAGGGGCACTGGGACAATGGATATTTTTGAAAAAAAAAAAACACTTTTGTTATACTCACAAGCGATAGGATGCCTTGTGGTTAAAAAGAATTTAAGCTTTTCATCATTTTGAGCACTTAAGTGTGTTGTACTGTATTACTGTCTCATATCGGAGTCTACTGCATTTGGCATCATCAGTGTCTCGATGACCACCTTTGTAGTTTTCATAACGAAGTTCTTATAATAGTTTCTTATACCCTCCACCATAGGATGGGGGTATACTAATTTCGTCATTCTGTTTGTAACACCTCGAAATATGCGTCTAAGACCCCATAAAATATATATATTCTTGATCGTCATGTCATTTTAAGTCGTTCTAGCCATGTCCGTCCGTCTGTCCGTCCGTCTGTCTGTCGAAAGCACGCAAACTTTCGAAGGAGTTAAGCTAGCCGCTTGAAATTTTGCACAAATACTTTTTATTAGTGTAGGTCGGTTGGTATTGTAAATGGGCCAAAGCGGTCCATGTTTTGATATAGCTGCCATATAAACCAAACTAGGGTCTTCTTCTTGAGCCTCTAGAGGGCGCAATTCTCGTCCGATTTTATTGAAATTTTGCATGTAGTGTTTTGGTATCACTTCCAACAATTACGCTAAGTATGATTTAAATCGGTCTATGTTTTGATATAGCTGCCATATAAACCGATCTGGGTCTTGACTTCTTGAGCCTCTAGAGGGCGCAATTCTAGTCCGATTTGGCTGAAATTTTGCACGAGGTTTTTTGTTATGACTTCCAATAACTGTGCTAAGTATGGCGTAAATCGGTATAGAAGCTGATATAGCTGCCATATAAACCGATCTGGGATCTTGACTTTTTGAACCTCTAGAGGGCGCAATTCTCATCCAATTTGGCTGAAATTTTGTACAACGGCTTCTCTCATGACCTTCAATGCACGTGTCTAATATGATCTGAATCGATGAATAGCTTGATACAGCTCCCAAATAAACCTATCTCCCAAATTTTGCTTCATGAGCCCCTACAAGGCGCAATCCCTATCTGAATGAATTGAAATATTACACAATGACTTCTATAATGTTTAGCATTCATTTATTGTCCGAATCGGACTATAACTTGATAAAGCTCCAATAGCATAACAATTATTATTCAAAACTCTTTGTTTGCCCAAAAAGAGATACCGCGCATAGAACTCGACAAATGCGATCCATGTTTTCTTTTATCCTTTGTTTGCCTAAATAGAGATATCAAGAAAACAACTCGACAAATGCGATCCAAGGTGGAGGGTGTATAAGATTCGGCCCAGGTGAACTTGCTACGCTTTTACTTGTTTTGGATATTTTAGCGTATGACAGCCAAAACATTGAGATTTTCGATCGATCCAATCCTAAGACCAACATTTTAGTCAAGACAATAGTTGAATACTCTCTGGTACATCGCAGAAGCTTGAAAAGCTCCTTCAGGCAGTTTTGGACTTGTAAAAGTGAAAATTTTTATAAAAATATTGATAAATTTTTATGTAAAACTGAAAATTGTTTCGGCAAATCGGCAGATCGGTCTATATGGCAGCTATATCGAAATATAATCCGATTTGGTTCATATTCGGTTCGGACATCGGTAGGCATAGTACAACTCACCGTTCCGAATTTCACGAAATCGGGTAATAAATGCGGCAATTATGGGCTTAGGACTAAAAATCGGCAGATCGGTCTATATAACAGCTTTATCGAAATATAGTCCGATTTGGATCATATTTGAGTTGGACCATATTTGGTTCGGACATCGGTAGGCATAGTATAGCACACCTTTCCAAATTTCAGTGAAGTCGGGTAATAAATTCGGCAATTATGGGCTTAAGACTAAAAATCGCCAGATCGGTCTATATGACAGCTATATCGAAATATAATCCGATTTGGACCATATACGCTTCGGCCATTAGTATGCTAGTACAACTCACCTCTCCAAATTTCAATCGGGTAATAAATGCGGCAATTATGGGCTTAAGACTAAAAATCGGCAAATCGATCTACAAAGCAGCTATATCGAAATATAGTCCGATTTGAACCATATTTGGTTCGGACATTGGTAGGCATAGTACAACTCACTGTTCCAAATTTCAGCGAAATCGGTTAATAAGAGCGGCAATTATGGGCTCAAGACTAAAAATCGGCGGATCAGTCGACAAGGCAGCTATATCGAAATTTAGTTCGATTTGGACCATATTCGATTTGGACATCGGCAGGCATAGTATAGCACACCTTTCCAAATTTCAGTAAAATCGGGTAATAATTGCTGAATTATGGGCTCAAGACTAAAAATCGGCGGATGGGTCTACATGGCTGCTATATCGAAATATACTCCGATTTTAACCATATTCGGTTCGGGCATAGGTAGGCATAGTACAACTCACTGTTCCAAATTTTCAACGAAATCGGGTTATAAATGCGGCAATAATGGGCTTACGACTAAAAATCGTCAGATCGGTCTACATGGCAGCTATATCGAAATATAGTCCGATTGGGACCATATTCGGTTTAGACATCAGTAGACATAGTGCAACTCATCGTTCCAAATTGCAGTGAAATCGGGTAATAAATTTGGCCGCTCTCCGACCACAATGCATTCGTGAGATATGCTGCAACTTTTTACCATGTGGTGTCGCTATAGGGCAAGTCGTTTGGACTCGTCATAAAAAGGGAGGCCTCATGGAAAGTTTAGTAAAATACATGGGAGACAGACAAATACACGCACGAATATTGCTCAATGGATTCAGGAATTGATTTGAACTTGGTTGGTATATAAGGGGCTACCACTTTTCCTTGCTGGAGTTGCAAAAAAAATGCACAAAGTTATAACACCCTGCACAATAGTAGTACCGTAGGCCATGCATCGTAGCTTACTCTTCTAAGTGACACACTACTTAACTGCCATACATTGGAGGTTAATACTAACTTATCATAAGGGGGATTAGTCATTTGTTTCTTAGCTTAGTTATAGAAATAGCACGAAGATCTTATCGAATTCTAGCCATAAGAATGGGGAGTATATAAGACTCGTGCCCTCTCAATCATCACTAAGCCCATGTTGGTCTATAGTATTCACACTACAAATCAAGCATGCACCAGGTCCTTGACACCAATTCTTTTTCCAAGAGAACCTTTTAAAAATTGTCTTTAAATTTAAAATTAAATTTCCTATGCTCTTTGAACAATGCCTATTCTAACCATAATCTTGACTTTTATCTTGACTATACATCGCCAAAGAATCAAACAAAAAAAAACTTTTATGGCAACCTAGTTTCTATCATATCGAAACTGCAAAAACTACAAAGAAATCATGCATAATCATGAGAATTTTTTCCATTTAGACCATAATCTATGATTAAAATTGACATTTGTCTTTCGCCTCTACACTTCAATCTGTACAAAAAGTAAGACCAAAGAAAAAAAGTATCATAAACTTGATTTTCAAAAGCGTAGCATTCACTACCACAGTATAGTACGAACATACTAAGGCTGATAACATGCCACTACTACTCAAAAAAAAAAAAAAAATCGGATTGTTTCAACTCCTAGCAATATTGCTGCCAATGTCACACCCGTACTCGCGCACTGTGTGTAGTACTGTGTCAACTACAAATGATATATTCACACACATACAAACACACCACCATGGTATTTGTTAACATTAGCTAGGCCGAAAAGACTCTAAGAAAACAAGCAAAATTTTGCAATTGCATGTCACATTAGCGTCTTAACAGTCAAACACCATGAATCGCAATCCCATCGCAAAAAGCTCAAAACTATGGCATGGAAAACTATTGGTGATGGTGGTGGTGGTGGTTGGTGGTCTTTGCTTACCTCTACCACACCAACGGCATTGGTTAATCACGCAAAAAATTAATATGGAATAAAAGCAAAAAATAATAAGAAACAAAAAAAACACGCCAAACTTGGATCATAGTTATGAGATATGTGAACGATTACTTTGGCCAGGCTTGTTGTATGGATGCATGCATGCATGTTTGCCTGCTGGCTTGTTTTGCTAGGCGACTTTTATCTCGTATTTACAAGTACTCTGGCTAACCATGAATGAATGTTAGAAGACCATCATATCAAGTCTAGGCTTTGATCTATGCATATTTATATCTATAAGTAAGACAGGCATCTACCATGGCCTTTAGTTAATATCCTCTTTCAGATACCTCACCTCTAAAAGACAAAAGAAAATATTATCAACAAATTGTTAAACACTGAAAGAAAAAGTTTCAATCTCAGTTGTAGCAAGAACGTGTACATGCAGAAGGACGGACAAACGGTAGATGTTATCATTTATTTGTTGCACTTGTTTCAGCTAGTTCTTGCTTCAGTATAACTCACTAGACTTCACAGTTTAACACCTACAGTCTTTGATATATTTTTAAATCAAAAATTAAAAAAAAATTACCATATGAAGGTGTAACGTATGTGGACTTATACTGATTTGTTTTTTATCTCTTTATAAAATTAAAACCAGATTGCTCTCGATTACACTTGACAATAAGATGCAAAAGCATTTGGCTGAAATACGATCACATTGATACCATATTCATGTATTCGAATTTGGATGATAATACTAGCCTAACCATAGCTAAAAAATAGCAAATGTCTTCAATAATAGGTAGCTGATACCAAGTGTTATCAAGTGACGAACTTAAACACCTCATAGTGAACAAAATGTTTGTCTATCTCAACAAAAGTCATTAGAATAATATGAATGATAGTGGTAGCGTTACCAAACGGTGGTGATAAAAAAATGCAAGAACATCTGAAAGTGTTCGACGAGCCTCGAAGTCAACGAAATCCATGCCGCTCGGTGGGAAAAAATCGCAAAAGAAAGGAAACAAGTAAGATCGTGCTAAGTTCGGCCGGGCCGAATCTTATATACCCTCCACCATGGATCGCATTTGTCAAGTTCTATGCGCAGTATCTCTTTTTAGGCTGCCAAAGAATATTGAATAAGAACTGTTATGCTATTGGAGCTATATCAAATTATAGTCCAATTCAGACCCTAAATGAAAGTTGAACATTGTAGAAGACATTGTGTAATATTTCAGGTCATTCGGATAAGAATAGCGACTTGTAGCGATCGGTTTATATTGGAGCTGTATCCTGCTATAGATCGAAGTCAAGATCCAAAATCGGTTTATATGACAGCTATACCAGATTATGAACCGATTTGAACCATACTTAGTGCAGTTGTTTGAAGTGATACCAAAACACCACGTGCAAAGTTTCAGCTAAATCGGATAATAATTACGCCCTCTAGTGGCTCAAGAAATAAAGACCCCAGATCGGTTTATATGGCAGCTACATCAGGTTATGTACCGATTTCAACCATACTCAGCACAGTTGTTAAAAGTCATAACAAGACATCTCATGCAAAATTTCAGCCAAATTTGATAATAATTGCGTCCACTAATGGCTCAAGAAGTCAAGACCCCAGATCGGTTTATATGGCAGGTATATATGATTATTCATTATAATAGTATGATTGAGTTTTATTTGTAGGGAGCCACCGTGGTTCATAGGTTATCATGCCCGCCTATCGTGTCCAAACGCCCGGGTTCAAATCTTGTCGGCGAGAACACCTTAAAACATTTTTCAGCGGGGGTTATCCACACACCAAATTTTGGCGACATTTGTGAGTATTTCAGCCATGTACAACTTCTCAACCAAGAGGTGTCACTTTTCAGTGACACGCCGTTCGGACTCGGCATAAAGCAGGAGGTCCCCTTATCATTGAGCTTAAATTTGAAACGGGCAGCACTCAGTTGATGTTGTGAGAAGTTAGTTTCCATCTCAAGTGATGCTATGTGAACTGTACCGCCGATGGCCGCCCTTCAATAGTTTTCATTGAGCCTGGCGTTAAAGTAGAGGCGAACTACTAAAGAAATCAAATCGGAAGATCGGTTTCTATGGGGACTTTATCAAGTTTTGAACAGATCGTTTTTGGAAGTCATGACGAAACGCGACATTCAAAATTTTAGCCAAATCGAATAAGAATTGCGCCCTCTAGTGGCCCAAGAAATCAAACCAGGAGATCGGTTTACATGGGATCTACATGAGGTTATGATCCGGTTAATGGAAGTCACAAAATGCGAAAATTTCAGCCAAATCGGTTGACGATTGCGCCCTCTAGATGCTCAATAAATATAATGTAGAGGTCGGTTTATATGGCAGCTATATCAGCAATTTAAAGGAGGCGAAACTTCTGCTTGCTCAATGAATTTATTTTTGATTCAGACACAATTTGCCCAACAATTCCCAATGAATGTAGATCAGCGCCTCTTGTAGCGCCTCTGTGCTCGTGGTTGAGTATTTGAAGAAATGTTTTTCCAATGTAACCATTTTCTCTTCTGAATTCAGAATGTAGCGCATCATAATAGGTGTAGGGGCTAGAAACTTTCGTAGCCTAGAGACTTCGGATTTATCTTTAACGTAGCTTTAGAATGCTAACCAGGATTTGTTCTGAACCTTATTGCCTAAATCAACCTTACAGATTTTGAAGTTTTGTGTTGCCCTAGAGGTTTTCGCCTTAATGGAGCTTTTCTTAGATTAATCAGCTTTGTGGTCTATTATTATGATTGGTTTTGTAAATACTCCTAAATACTTTTAAATGCTTCACGTATTGTCTCGATTGATCTATTGACCGCTTGAAATATATTTGAGGGAATGGCTTCCGATATTTGAATTACATTTTTATTGTGAGATTCTTACTGCACTATCAAAAACGTTTCAGTTCAATCGCATATTTTCTAAATCGGTCATGTAAACCTAAGAAATGATATCAACTGGTAATAAACTTCCATATACCTTATTAGTCTGCTCCAAACCATTTCTATACCAAACCATTTTAGTGGTTGTTAGGGTGTCGGACCGCCTCACATCCAATTCTATTTTTTTTTGCCAGATTCATGTTTTAGGGCTTTAAATCGCTATACCGCCCGAACCATATATTGATAAGCTAATTACTTCGGCCATCTTACTACCATTTTACATCATCTAATAAACAGTTCAGCCATTTTTGGGTCTTAGAACGCAACAAATCAATGATAATAAAATTTGGTAATATTTTGCAGTTTTGTGAATTAGGCAATACTTTTAGGCAATATTTAAAATAATTAAGCTAAAGCATACTTTAAGGCTTATTTAAATATATGAAGTGAAATAAAAAATTTACAAAATTTCGAAGCATACTTTAAAGCTTATTTAAACCTCCAAAAATTTGCAACAATTCGAGATTTTATGGAATGAAGCATACTTTTAGGAAAACTTTGAATTTTTGCTGAAGCATACATTTAAAATTATTGGTAAATCTGAGTTGAATAAAATATCTTTTTCAATGTTACGGACATGCTTTTTTTTGCCTTAAATTTCTTTATTTTATATTAAGAAAATTTTGAATATTTTAAAATTGAAAATTTCATACCATCCAATATTTTCCCTTCTCTCTTCTGCATAGTGGCGCATATTGCATAGGTGATGGCGGTAAAATATTATTCATGGTCATAATTTTAAAATTTATGCAAAAATCATGTTTTTATTATTATTTATAAATTTTATAGATGTAGAGAACGACAAGGCAAAAACAAAACAAAAAACCTTAAAAGCCCAGCCAGCTAATATGATGAAGTTGACAGACGGATGACTAGATGGTAGATGGATGGATGATGTGTGGTTGGACGAATAAATGGACTTTTGAACACAACGGCTGACTGATGAACCCACTAAATGATGGGCTACTTGAATTTAGTTGTGTCTTTTTTCTTTGTGTCGTTATATGTTTTACTCCAAAAAGCATTTTCAGCTGCTAATACATAATAACAACAGCAACAAAATCACTTGGTTTTTTTATAGCTCACATTAAAATAAAACAACCAGCTAGTCAACAAGAGAATCAACGTCATCAAAGGCAGCAGTAGCAAACCAGCAGTGGAGTAAAATAAAGTTGCATGTAATGTATTGTATAATTTGTTGCTGCCAGTGCTGTTGCTGCTGCTGTTGCCTCTGCTCAATGAGGTTGCTGTTATTTTTGTTTTGCATTAAAATTATTACCGAACATTCGTCATTTTGTCAGTTAGTTTGTTATGACTAAATACCGACAATGCTATAACTACTACTACTGCCACTTCTGTTCTACTACAGTTTCTGTTCTTTGCTGCTTTAAGCGGCAACAGACAAACAGCTGAGAATATATTTTTTCGGCTGGTAATTAGTCAAAAAAGATTAAGCATTTCACTTGGTTTTTTTTTATTGTTGGTTTTGCACTTGCTTTTGTTTTAATTAATACAAATTTAATTATGGCAATTTGGTTCAAGCTACTTTTACCGCCAACGTTGTGAGTCTCAAGCCATATGTGTAAAACAATTGCTTGGTTGCCTGGTTGATTTGTCATCGTCATCATTATCATCATCATCAACAACAACGACGGCGGCAGCTGAAGGCAGTAAGTAGCAAACACTCATCTTAAGTGTTGGCACAGGTCTACAAAGTTGTTGGTTTTTATTGAAATAAATTAAGGGCAAGAGTCTTATTAATATTTTTCCAGCCTTAATGTAGGCTTTAGATTTTATGAAATTAAAATCCACAAAAGTATGCAATGCCGAATGCTTAAAGGAGAATCGACATTTCGTATGATGGTTTTAATTGTAAATTTTATTTTGTTAAAGAATATTTTCAGTAAAAAAGTTGCTAGTCCCAAAAATAAATGATTACATCGATGTGATGCCTGCTAATGGTGTGAAGTTCATACCCTAGGGACTAAAGATGGTTATTTTGTTTTTAAATAAATAAATCGTTCATTCTAGCGATATTAACACTCATGGTCAAATAAGGTTGACTCTCTTCACTTGGAAGAAATAACCTAGAAAATAATATATAAAAGACTTCTTTTCAGAACTTGGCGGTATAATTCTGCATACAAATGCAAATTTGCCCATGCAAGCTTAAGCTCAATGATAAGGGACCTCCTTTACATAGCAGAGTCCGAACGGTGTGACGCAGAGCGACACCACCTTGGGGAGAAGTTTTTACCTGGCTTCTATGCATGGCATAAGGTGGGACTAACAACCGCTAAACATTTTTTTCATATTCTTGCCAGGATTCAAACCCATGCGTTCAGTGTCAAAGGAGTACATGCTAACCTTGCACTTCGATGGCCTCCCTACTTACATGCTACCTTCAGCTCCCTTAAGGGATGTATAGATTTAAAGTTATAAGCAATAAAAAATCATCCAAAAAGTATGCTATAGTTTTATGGTTAACTTAATCCTGCAATATGATGCAAATTTGCCAATGCAAGTTTTAGCTCAATGATAAGGGACCTCCTTTAAATAGTCGAGTCTGAACGGTGGCCACAGTGCGACTCCCCCTTGGGAAGAAGTTTTCATATGGCATAGGGATGGACTAACTACCGCTAAAATGTTTTCCCATATTCTTCTCAAGATTCAAATTCAGACGTTCAGCGTCAAAAGAGGACATGCTAACCTTGTGCTTCGATGGCCTCCCTAAATGCATTCTACCTTCAGCTCCCTTAAGGTGTGGTATAGATTTAAAGTTATAAGCAATAAAAATCATCCTAAAAATATGCTATAGTTTTATGGTTAACATGATGTTGCAAGAAGTAAAGATTTATAATTTTTTTTTCTCTGTTTTTTTTTGATAATTTTTTAAAAAATAAATAGAATTCTATTTAGCTCACATTTGACTCTACTCTTTTCACGGGTGTAACTCAATTTATCACTGTGTTGTTTGGTTTTTTTTCTGAATTTTGCCGCTGCTAATGCATTTGTTTAGAAAAAACGCTTTCCTACCCATATTCAATTGTTTTTTATTGTTTATTTTTTGTTTTTATCCGTTCATCCTAAAAATATGCTATAGTTTTATGGTTAACATGATGTTGCAAGAAGTAAAGATTTATAATTTTTTTTTCTCTGTTTTTTTTTTGATAATTTTTTAAAAAATAAATAGAATTCTATTTAGCTCACATTTGACTCTACTCTTTTCACGGGTGTAACTCAATTTATCACTGTGTTGTTTGGTTTTTTTTCTGAATTTTGCCGCTGCTAATGCATTTGTTTAGAAAAAACGCTTTCCTACCCATATTCAATTGTTTTTTATTGTTTATTTTTTGTTTTTATCCGTTCATTGTTTTTTTTTTTTTCATTTGTTGTCTTATGCTGTTGTAGCTTTCGTAGTAAATACGACAATGTACTTAGCCATTAGAGTATTTGAGCACTTCAGCAAGTTCGTCATATTACTACTACTACTACTGCTATTAGTAGTACTTTGGGGATTTTACCCAGTTTTTGTTTTTTGTCTATTGTTCTGATTAAAATTTATTAAATCATCGTGACTTTGCAGCTTTGTATGTCTGTCCCCTGCCAGTAGTGGGTCTTGCTCTATGCCGACACTGATTCAGATCCAGGAAAGAAAAAAAAAATCACTGCAACTCTTTGCAAAACAGGGGCAGAATGACAATTTATATTTGTTGTGGGTATTTTGAGCTGGCACTTGTTTAAGAAGAAAACAAAGTTAATATTTGAAGCTTAAACTGCTCATTAGAGATTTAGAATTGTCTTGTACTACATACAGCAATAACTGAGTTGTGATTCATTTCCTTTTGTACTGAAAACTCCCTTTGGAAACAGTTTCCATTACCATGATAATATGTACGGAAATATTAAGGGTAGCTGCCACGAAGTGTTATGAAGTTCACACTGGACAATATGTCAAACTAGAAATTATAGCGACATGATATTTGTTTAATTGACAGCTCATTACCTTGTTTACAGGCCACCAAAAGCATGTGCTTCAGAGATTGTGTCAAAAAAGTCTATTTTGATTAAGTTCAAGCGAAATGGTGCGTTATATTTGTCTGAAAACTCACAGTCGGCTATGGTTTGCGAACTCAAACACCTCAAAGTGAGCAAAATATATGTGTATCCCACCACAGATCGTTATGATATTGGTATCGTTGCCAAACGCTATATGGTGGTCCAAAACAAAGTAAAATACTCCTGAAATAGCTCCGCGGGTGAAGGCTCGAATTCAACGTGCAAAATTTTAGCCAAATCGGACAAAAACTGTGGCTTCCAGGGGATCCAGACGTGATCCAGGTGGGAGCTACATCAGGTTATAGACCGATTTCAACCGTATTTGATACAGTTGTTGAAAGTCATAAAAGAACATTACATACAAAATGTTGGCCTAATCGGACAAATAGTACGGATTGAAGGGTTTAAGATTTTAAATCGGGAGATGGGGTTATATGTGAGCTTTGTCAGGTTATAGACCGATTTGGACCGTACTTGACACAGTTGTTGAAAGTCATAACAGAACACTACATACAACATTTTAGCCAAATCGGACAAACATTGTGGCTTCCATGGGCTCAAGATGTCAAATCCGGAGAACAGGTTATATGGGAGCTATTTCAGGTTATAGATCGATTTTAACCATACAAGGCATCGTTATTAGACCTCGTAACAATCTGCACTAATTGGAAGTATTTATACATAATGTAAAGCTCTTAGCTTTATTCCTTCTTAAGTTAGCGTGCTTTCGACAGACATGGCTAAATCGACTTAGGATGTCAAGGTGATCAAGCACATATATAAACTTTGTTGGGTCTCAGATCAATATTTCGATGTTTTACAAACCGAATAATGAAATTAGTATACCCTCATCCTTTGATAGAGAGTATAAAAAGGATTTAAAATTTCCCAAAGTTCTCTAAAAAACATTTTCTTTCGCTTTGGTTTAGTTTTTACCTTTTTCTCTCAACTGCGTATGAATAAATTGAAATAAAACTGGCTGACCGCAATTTGAATACATCACTGATCAACGTCAGACATCATTTACATGAATAACGACAACGACAACAACATGACATTGCTGCCGATCACATTCAAGAGTCTTAGAGCACATGTGCCAGCCAGCCAGTCAGCCACTCACTACACAATAAGAGAAAACAATCCAAATCTCGTGTGCCTTACCATAGCATATGCTGTAAGTTCCCCGTCATATACAGACAATTAAACTCGAAGTGTAGGTTGTTGATATAGTAACATAATCTTGTTGCAATAGCAATATCATGAACATCATGACGATCAACAGTGGGATGGATCACTTGAAGGAAAATACACCATTTTCAGAGGAAATTACAATGCTAAAAGAAAAAATACAAAAACTATGCTAGAAATAAGAAAGTTTTTAGAAATTTATGAAAAATGGTGCATGCTTTTGAGGGCAAGGAATTATCAGGGATTAAGATATATTTTTAAGGTACTAGTAAAACAATTTTCTTAAAAATAAAGATCTATAGATAATTAAATGAAATTCAAAGTCTAAAAAATAAAAGAAAAAACATTCCAGTCGGCTGTAGAGGCCGTATATTATTACGATTTATTACAGCACTCAAAATAGTATCAATAATTATCCTGGATTTGATATCTTCAGACCATTCAGACCATATTAGACAAGTATAACGAAGGTCAGTGGAGCAACCGTTGTACAAAATGTCCGTTCGGACGGACATGGTTAGATCGATTTAAAATGTCATAAACGGTCTAAACTTATATCACAGTGTCAAATTTCAATGAATTCAGGCAATAAATGCGCCTTTTATAGGCAAAAGACTTAAAATCGGTAAAATGGTAGTTAGATATACTCAAATATATTCCGACTAGCACCCCAGTGGTCCGCTTCGCTACCCCCGTTTTTGATACCCCCTTTTTAGTGTAGGTTTTGCAAAAACCTAGGTAGTTACTCAGTTTATAAGATCATAAAGATTTGTAATAACTGCGTAGAAATTTTAAGAAATCTGTCCCCGCCTATAAAGAAAGTACCAAATAGTACCAAGAATAACAATACATCGGAAAAATCATTAAGTCACCCAATATATATTGCCAAGGTATAAAGGAATCCAAATTCTTTAGCTTAATTCATAAAGAAAGTATTAGTTTGTATGTGTTAGTAAAAATCTAACATCTAAATCTAAAATCTTCTGGTCGCCCAAAATTGATAGTCAAGGTGTAGCTGTATCCCAATTTTGAGAGCTTAAGATCACTTTGTAAAGAAAGTACCATATTGTATGTTTTAGTACCTAAATACGTGCGAATTAAAAACCAATCGCCTAACCGCTCAATATTTACTGTCAATGTGTAGCCGTATCCAAATTTTAAGTGCTTTAGGTCAATTCGTAAATAATGTACCATTTTGTACATTTAAGTGTACGATAAATGTACGATACTGATTATCAAATTGGTTAATTTTAGCAGTCCCCGTTCGATGTAGACGAAGCTATTTCGTACTAATTTGCACTTTTGATATGTGACTTCTGAAGGGATCATTTAGTAATTACATCACAAATTTCGGACTACTAGCTACATCTATAAAAAAGTACCAATTGGTACCAAAATGTACGAGTGGTGATTAGATTGTTTAGTCAAAAAAAGTACCAATTGGTACCAAAAAGTGTACGAGTTGTGAATAGATTGTTTCGTCACCTATCATATTTTTCCGATTTGTACCTGCATGACAAATTTCAAACCTCTAGCTCCATCTGTAAAGAAAGTACCAAAATATACGAATTTTTTATAGAACATTTAGTCATCCATCATATATTTCTTAGTTGTATCTACATGCCAAATTTCAGACCTCAAGCTCCATCTGTACAGAAAGTACAAAATGATACCAATTTTGGTACCAAAATGTACGAGTTTTTAATAGATCATTTGTTCATCCATCATCTATTTCTTAGTTGTACTAACATGCCAAATTTCGGACTTCTAGCCTCCATTTATAAAGAAAGTGCCAAATAGTACCCATTTTAGGACCAAAAAGTTCGAATTGTAAAAAAAATCATTAAGTCATCCACCATATATTTCTAAGTTTTACCTACATGCCAGATGTCAGACCTCTACCTCAATCTGCACACAGAGTACCAAATGCTACCATTATTGGTACCTTCATGTACGAATAGTAAAAATATCATCCGTCATATTTTGCCTAGTTGTACCTGAATGCCAAATTTCAGACCTTTAGATCTATCTGTATAGAAAGTACCAAATGGTACCAAAATGTACGAATTTTTGTGTAGATCGTTTAGTCACCCATCATTTATTTGTTATTTGTACCTACATGCCAAATATCAGACCTCTAGCTCCATCTGTAAAAATAGTACTAAATGGTACCAATTGCGGTACAAGACGTACTTTTACTCCCGTTACCTGACTATTTTTCCATTTTTTCTTTTCTTCATTCTTTTGCACCAGATGTTTCTAAAGTCAAATTTCAAAGTTCTACCTCTATCCATTCCCCCTGTATAAAGTTCACCTATTTCGTAGCGCAGAGGTTAGCATGAACGCCTGGGTTCGAATCCTGACGAGACCATCAGAAAAATTTTCAGCGGTGGTTTTTTTCTCCTAATGCTTGCAACATTTGTAAGGTACTATTCCATGTAAAACTTCTCTTCAAAGAGGTGCCGCACTGCGGCACGCTGTTCGGGCTCTACTATAAAAAGGAGACCCCTTATCATAGAGCTTAAAACTTAAATCGCACAGCACTCATTGATATATGAGAAGTTTGCCCCTGTTCCTTAGTGGAATGTTCATGGGCAAAATTTGCATTTTTTGCCATGTAAGAACAACTCCCCCAAGAGGTGTCGCACTGCGGCACGCCGTTCGTACTCGGCGGAGGCCCCTTATCATTGAGCCTAAATTTAAACCGGGCAGCACTTATTGATATGTGAAAAGTTTGGCCCTGTTCCTTAGTGGAATGTTCTTGGGCAAAATTTTGCATTTTGAGTTTGCAATCTCAAAACTAGAAAAATTTCCATTGAAAATTTTAGCATACTTTCGGGCCAAGGCCAAATTAATTGAATTACCAAAGCATACTTTTAGGAGCTAAATTTTTAAAAGGGTTCACTTTAAATTTCTTCTTTTTAATTTTCCTTCAAAAAGTGTAAAACTGAGCATTTTTTTACTTTTTAAACCAACGCATCAATCTCTAGTCTCCAGTTGTAAACAAAAAATCTCTATGATTTATTTAGTTTTTTTTTTTTTGAGAATCACGTACAATTAAATAAACCCTCATATTTTGTGCTCACCACTTCATAGAGCTGTTGTCTGCCGGTTGCTATTTTGTATATATACGACTACATACGGGATGAATGTGATATAGTTTACGACTTTCGATTGAGTGAGCATAGTAAATCTACTCCAAGCCTCCACATGCAGTAGTAGTTCGCAATGAGCTACTATAACAAGTACTTGCGTACTGGTGGTGCTAACGTTTGTGGCTGCTGCTGGTTGCCGGTCACCATACAACAATGTCAATTAAATTATGGGTCATGTGGTAATCATCGTCATCATCATCATGATCGCCATCCTCAACATGATCATAGCAAACATCGTGAAAACGATCAGTAACACAACGACATATTCATGGTTGCAATGGATTATTACATGCCGTTTGACCATATAATTGTTGCAAGCATAGAAGTGGACGGACATTTATCTATTTATCTGTACATAATTCACATACATAACAAAGGCATAGAAGTCATCATACATACGGCTGCCGCTGCTGTTGCTGCTGCTGTTGGGGGACAATATTATATAGTCCACTATAGCAGGAGATCAAGTTGGACAAGATTATTAACACAACACTACAGATACGCTGAAGCTTACAATTGCCATTATAAAAACAATATCAAGAGCTCTCAGGCATTGAGACACGTAGCGTATTGCTATTCACTCGTTGTCAATGGTTTCAGCAGTAACCTCCGCCGAATACATGAAGAAGTAGCCTTGTTTATTAAAATGCGCATCGAGGAATGAAAGTGTTTGAGTTTGAAAAAAAAAAATACAACCAACAGCCTTCTATTTCATAAATGAGAAAGTTGCAGAGATGTGGGGAGTTTAGAGACAGCTGTTGGGAAGATGCTACCGTTCAATAAAGTTATTAATCTCATAAAGGAGAGATGGCAATTGCTGGAAAAGTTGCTGCATTGCATTGAGTAATGAAATAATTCGCTACTAATTGCATTCCAGTTAACTTTACTTAAGGATATATCTTAAGAATAACATTACAGCAGGCATAGCTATCAATTGGCTATTCGGATGGCAAGATGAGCTGCCAAACTCGGCAGCGTGGATTTTCTTAAATGCTTACAGCTATATTTCTCTAAAAACTTTCTAAATGAATTGAAAAGGCAAACTAATTTAACAGTACGTCTTGGGCTTTAACTTAAGGTGATCCTTTGCTGAAGACTCTTGAGAGGTCGAAAGAAAGATATCTTAGGGCAAAGATACCTCGAGATCGCCTGTCGCAAATCCACTGAAACAGGCCTTCACGACCTAGTCGGCTACATAGAGGGTTCTCTCGCTGTCAAGGAACATGCAATGACTTCAATCATGACATTGACTTCAATCATGAAGGAGTTTGAGTTTCTAGGTATCCACTCTACCATTAGAAAGTTTATTAATAACTTACTTCATAAAAGATGAATTACGCCTGGCTTGGGATCTGTGGATCTAAAATGATGGGTCAGTAGAGGAACAGCTCAAGGAGGTGTACTATCTCCTCTACTTTGGAATATAGTCATTAACAATTTATTATTGACTCTGGAAGAGAAAGGTGTAAAAATGGTCGCGTATGATGATTATGTGGCAATTGCGGTTAGGGGAAAGTTTTCCATCACTCTAAAAGATATACTTCAGAAAGTTCTACGTACAATAGCGAATTAGGCTACCGAAAGTGGTCTTGGTGTAAATGCGTGCAAGACAAAAGTAGTTCTTTTCAGCAGTAGATAGAAGCTGCCTACAGTGCCACCTGTCTCCATGGGAGGAGAGAATGTTCCATTTACAGAATGCCCAAAATACCTGGGTGTTTTGCTGGACAGGAAATTGAACTCCAAATCCATCGTTGGTTCCCGTAGCTTTTGTGGTTGTGTTCGGTCATCCGTAAGGGTGGTCGCGTTGAATGTGAGTCCCATGTTGAATCAGATATGTGTGGCGTAGCCCGTGAGGGTTGCCGTGTCCTGTTTGTGTATATCGTCCTGATGTATGTTGTTTTGGTGCATTCTTTTGTATGCTGCCTTAAGGTCGGCTTAAGGCGATTCATTTCTTCCAGGGGACCAGTCCAGAACTGTTTGGGGTTAACTGGTAGTAGTCTTTTAAGGCAACGAAGTCTGAACGGAGACTTTAAACTGGTACCACGGGTGTCAGGAGCTCCTGGAACTTCGGTTTCAGCCTGGCAATGGTGAGGCCCCAGTGGGGAGCAATGTGGTGGCTGTGGTTTGTACCCAGATCGCGGGTAGAGCATAAACTTGGCGTGGAGTTGCGTTTTCAACCGGGTGCCGTGATCCATAGATCGGAAGGAGTTTTAGGTAGTACTCCTCTCCTTACCAAAAAGGTTAACACGTTCAATAAAAAATAACACTTTCAAATAAACAACAAATAATGCTCCATAGTGTTGTGGTCCGGTGGACGGCGTTTCAAAAGTCCACCTACTGTTCATTTCTCAACCCGATCCAAAGGGTTGTTTGTGCATCATAGCCGCACTGAGGCAAGAAAGGCAACTCTTGTCTTAGACACCTGCAAGAGAGCCATTGTCAAAAGTTAGGGGTTTAGATCGCGTGTCATGCATTGGGAATAAACTGCAGTTGTCAGACCTATAATGCTATATGGTGTTGTGGTCTGGTGAACGGCGCTTCAAAAGTTCAGCTACTGTTCACTACTCAGCCGCATCCAAAGGATGGCTTGTGCATCATAGCCGCGCTGAGGCAAGAAAGGCAACTCATGGCTTAGACACCTGCAAGAGAGCCATTGTAAAAAGTTGGGGGTTTAGACCGCACGTCATGCATTGGGTATGTGCTGCAGTTGTCACACCTATCATGCTAAATGGTATTGTGGTCTGATGGACGGCACTCCAAAAGTCCACCTACGATTCAATACTTAACCGGATCCAAAGAACGGCTTGTTTGTGCATCATAGCCACACTGAGGCAAGACAGGCAACTATTGCCTTAGACATCTGCAAGAGAGCCATTGTCGGAAGTAGGGGGTTTAGATCGCGCGTCTTGCATTGGGTATATACTGCAGTTGTCAGACCTATAATGCTATATGGCGTTGTGGTCTGGTGGACGGCGCTCCAAAAGTCCACCTACTGTTTAATACTCAACCGCATCCAAAGGATGGCTTGTTTGAGCATCACAGCCGCACTGAGGACGACAACATCTGATGCACTGAATTTAATGCTACATCTTATGCCTCTGGACATTGTGGCTACGCAAATTGCTGTGACCACTGCCGGGAGGCAAAGGGAGTTTTTTCTTTAGTCATGTGACGGCTATGGACAGTGTGTTAACCTTGATACAATATCCGGTGTTCCAGGCAGTGTGGATTACACCCTACTTGAGCCGCTTTTTGACAGAAAGTACTGTACCACTATTCCTGGTGGAACCGATTGGAACTACAATATCCCTGGTAATAGAAGTTACATAGACTTCTATATGGATGGTTCCAAACTAGACAACCAGGTGGGCTTTGGGGTGTACTCTAAAGATCTATAACTGGTCATATCGAAAAGGTTACCCGACCACTGTAGTGTGTATCAAACGGAGATCCTTGCAATTAAGGAAATGGTGAAATTGCTAAGATATAATGTCATGAAGGCGATGGGCATAAATATCTTCTCAGACAGCCAGACAGTCATTAAATCTCTGGAGAACGTTTTTCTGAACACAAAAAACTGAACAGTTCAAAATTCACCTGTTGTGGGTACCGGGCCACAGAGATATCCCAAGGGAATTGTAAAACGGACGAGCTTGCAAGACTAGGAACTACCCTACATAATTCAGAGATACTAGAATCTGTGGGTATGCCTCTAGCGACATGTAAGCTGAGTTTTCAGGATCAGGTCTGGTGATGTTTTATTTTTTTATATTAATTTATTTTATTTATTTTATTTTATATTTATTTTATTTTATTTTACTTTGTTTTGTTTTATTTTATTTTATTTTATTTTATTTTATTTTTTTTTTATTTTATTTTATTTTATTTTATTTTATTTTATTTTATTTTATTTTATTTTATTTTATTTTATTTTATTTTATTTTATTTTATTTTATTTTATTTTAATTTATTTTATTTTATTTTATTTTATTTTATCTTATTTTATTTTATTTTATTTTATTTTGTATTATTTTATTAATTTTAATTATATTTTGTTTTATTTTATTTTATTTAATTTAATTTAATTTAATTTAATTTAATTTAATTTAATTTAATTTTATTTTATTTTATTTTATTTTATTTTATTTTATTTTATTTTGTTTTATTTTATTTTATTTTATTTTATTTTATTTTATTTTATTTTATTTTATTTTATTTTATTTTATTTTATTTTATTTTACTTTATTTTATTTTGTTTTATTTTATTTTATTTCATTTCATTTTATTTTATTTTATTTTATTTTATTTTATTTTATTTTATTTTATTTTATTTTATTTTATTTTATTTTATTTTATTTTATTTTATTTTATTTTATTTTATATTATATTATTTTATTTTATTTTATTTTATTTTATTTTATTTTATTTTATTTTATCTTATTTCATTTTAATTTATTTTATTTTATTTTATTTTGTTTTATTTTATTTTATTTTATTTTATTTTATTTTATTTTATTTTATTTTATTTTATTTTATTTTATTTTATTTTATTTTATCTTATTTTGTTTTATTGTATTTTTCTTATTTTATTTATTTTATTTTGATTTATTTCATTTTTGTTTGTGTTGTTTTGGCATAAGCCTTTTTACTTTTTTTGTCTTTTGTCTTTCATTTCATTATTTCGCCTTAATTTTTTTCGGGGTGTTCACCGTGGGCGATGATGCGTCTGCATTGCCTTAAAAAATGCCGTTTAGCCGTCATGCCATTTTCGCCTTTTTAACTTCGACTCCTTTGCTTTTGGTTTTTATTATCATTTTTTGTTGATTTTGTAAGTTTAGTTTTGCTTTATCATGAAGCGCCGTTTGTTTTCTTTGGCAGTTCATCTTAAACTACTACCAAAGTTCAAGAACTCTAAAGAGAGCTGAGGAGACCAAGAAACGTGTACGCACTGTGTTGCAAAGGATTCTCTGGTGTCTTATCTTTTGGCTAATATCATGGCTATGGAACACAGCTTCCCAGCCTACTTCTCTGCAATTCCTTGGTTGTGCTGAGATCAAAATATGCCGATATTGAAAAGCCTTTTTTAAACACGCAGTTTCATCATTTCATTTACCTTCATCATAGGATTTTTGAAACACCCCAATTCGGGGGAGTCTTTGTGGATCGTGTATACTTTTCTCGTGGCAGACTTGTTGAAATGTTCACACGCTGCCCCCAAGATGCCCGTGCAAGGCTCAATCCCTTTTCAAGGTACGAAGTTTGCTTAAATTTGTTTTTTTTTTTTTTTGGTTCTGGATATGTTTAAAGAAAACTTCATGCTTCCCAGTAGGTATTAAATGCAGTTTTGATGAAGTGCTATTTTTTTGGTGGATTTCTTTGCTTTTGAAATTTATAATTTTCGTTGCTTCTTTAAACATTGTAATTATTCAATTAGTACCAGTTATTGTTTGTTTGGAAGTGTTATTAATTTTTCAATTTTCTTCTACTTTTTCATTATCACACATTTTCAGGTGATTAGGCAAGAAAGGAAATTTGCGGTAGTTTGAAAATATGATTTTAATAAATGGTTGTAAATAATTTGCAGGGGTTTGAGTTGGCGAGGTTTTTTGGCATATGCCTCTTTATGCTTTTGATGTTGAATTCTAATGATGGACAATTATTGGTTAATGGGAAAATTTGGGGATCGGCATTTTAATTAGCGGCTAAATCGAATATATCCAACAGTTCACTTACTATGGCACTAAAACAAATTTATGCCATTATTTATTGCATACTTTTAGGATCCAAATATTGTTAATTGCAATATCAACTTTTAGGATGAAATAAACTCATACGCGGACAAGGTTTACAGCACTTTTGAACCGTATGGACTTGTCGTATGCTGCCTCGACAAACATCTTGGTAGGGAAAAACGCTTCTTATCTATGAAAGCTCAAAAATTGATGTCCTCTAGCTCTTGCTGGTTTATTATTTACGCACCAAAAGTCGACTTTACTAAATATTTTTTTTTTAATAAAATGTTTCGTTTAAAAACCCACTATTCTTGCTATTAGATCATAGTTTGTTATTTTTCCCATTTTCCCAATCCTCCAAATAGATTTTTCATTATCGATAAATAAAAAAATTATATGACAATATATCATAAAAATATGACAACACTCACGACCGCTCACTTGAAGATCCAAATCATATTTACACAGAAAAAAAGAAATACCCACCACCGAAGAATGGGGGTTTATTCATTTAGTCATTCCGTTTGAAACACATCGAAATATCCATTTCCGACCCTATAAAGTATATATATTTTTAATCAGCGTAGAAATCTAATACCATATAGACATGTCCGTCCGTCTCAATAACTCAAAGAGAGTTATTGAGCTGAAACTTTGCACAAAATCTTTTTTTGTCCATAAGCAGGTTAAGTTCGAAGATGAGCTATATCGGACTATATCTTGATATAGCCCCCATATAGACCGATCCACTCATAAAAGCCACATTTATTGTTCGATTTTGCATTTGGGACAGTGAGTAATGTTAGGCCCTTCGACATTCTTCTTCAATTTGGTCCAGATCGGTCCAGATTTGGATATAGCTGCCATATAGACCGATACGCCGATTTAGGGTCTTAGGCCCATAAAAGCCACATTTATTATCCGATTTTGCTGAAATTTGGGACAGTGTGTTGTGTTAGGCCCTTCGCCATTCTTCTTCGCCGATTAAGGGTCTTAGGCCCATAAAAGCCACATTTATTATCCGATTTTGCTGAAATTTTGGACAGTGTATTGTGTTAGGCCCTTCGACATTCTTCTTTAATTTGGCTCAGATCGGTCCAGATTTGAATATAGCTGCCATATTGAACGATCTCTCGATTTAAGGTTTTGGGCCCATAAAAGCCGCATTTATTATCCGATGTCGCCGAAATTTGGGACGTTGAGTTGTGTTGGGCCCTTCGACATTTTTCTTCAATTTCGCTTACATCGGTCCAGATTTGAATATAGCTGCCATATAGACTGATCTCTCGATTTAAGGTTTTGGGGCCTTAAAAGGCGTATTTATTGTCCGATTTCTCCGAAATTTGGAACAATGAGTTGTGTTAGACCCTTCGACCTTCTTCTTCAAATTTTCTCAGATCGGTCCAGATTTGGATATATCTGCCACTTAGACCGATATCTCGATATAGAGTCTTGGACCCATAAAAGGCTCATTTATAATTCGATTCCACTGAAATTTGACACAGTGACTTATGTAAGGCTCAGATCGGTTAATTTTTAGATATAGCTACCATATAGACCGATCTGCCGATAAAGGGTCTAAAGGCCATAAAAGCTTTATTTATTATCCGATTTCGCTGAAATTTGGAATTGTGCGCAGTTTTAGGCCTCTCAATATCTGACCCAAATGTGGTACAGATCGGACTATATTTAGATATAGTTGCCATAAAAGCTCTATTTATTACCCGATTTTGTTGAAATTTGAAACAGTTGTTGTTTTAGGCCCATAAAAGCTCTATTTATTACCCGATTTTGTTGAAATTTGAAACAGTTGTTTTTTTAGGTCTCCCGACGCCCGTCCCAAATATGGTTTGTATCGGACAATAGATATAGCTTCCATACTGAGCGATCTGCCGATGAAGGGTCTGAAGCACATAAAAGTTTTTTTTTTATTCGATTTCGCTGAATTTTTAAATACAAAATTCAACAGTGACTTACATTCATTAGACCACTCAATGTCCGTGCGGAATTTGGGTGCATAAGTTATGCAATTTTCACCATATTGTGGCGAAAGGCGGTTTACATATACATTCGAGGTGGTGGGTATCCAAAGTTCGGCCCGGCCGAACTTAACAATGACTAATAATTTAGATCTTTAATATGAAGGAAAAAAATGTTTTCCCAAAAATAATGTTTCCTTACCAAAATGGAACTTGATCATCTTCAAATTAAGCTTGCTTATCTTTGGACAAAGATTTTTTTCCGTGTACTCATTCACTGTGAGAGAAAACTGCATCAGGCATAGGCGAAACTGCTAATGAAGGCTTGTATAGTTGTGTGGCTGCATGGAGGCAACATGTTGACGTTCTTCTTATCGCTAGCAAATCAGTCTAACTCATGTTAAAGTTTTGTGAAGAAAAAAACCAAAAAAGCCGGTGGTATCACACTCAACTTTATGATTGGGTTTTGATAGACATCTAATTGAAGCAGTGTGGTAAAAACAAAAGAAGAAAAAAACATATGTAAAAACATGTATAAATGTTCAAAAGATGCAAGATGAAATCGAAAGGAAATTACAAAATAGTTGTAGTAAAAAATCTTAGATTTATTCACATGTAAGATTTACAATAAAGAAATGAAAGTAAAATCGAAAGGACAGCAATGTGAATGACACTTAAATGCATAATATATCTATTGTATTATAATAAAAACCGCATAACTGCAATACCATGTAGTGCGAAATCTCGCTTAAGTGCAACTCGATGGAAGCAATCAAAAATTTCTGTCCTTAACACGGAATGCATCGCCCCGAAAGGCTTGAGATTAGCCAAGTTTATTGACGGCAGTGCTCCGTCCTACACTGCCAAAAAATCCCCCTTAATCTGCTATCGCCCGGCAACCATACCATGCGGGTTGCACTATCCTCAGAGAAGGCTTATGTCTCCTTCTTACACTCATAGAACGTTCGTGACCCTACCGTCCTGGTTGTTACTGCCCTGATGGTAAGTTTACTGTCCGTAGAGATGTTCACATTTGATGTCCTCGTGTTAATACCACAACACCTCACGTATTCCGTGATCACCCGGATTTCCGCCTGCGAGACCGTATTATAGTCACATAGTCGGCAACAAATCAGAGGCAAACTTCTCACATATCAATGGGTGCTGTTTGATTCAAGTTTAAGCTCAATGATAAGGGGCCTCCTTTTTATAGCCGATTTCGAACGGCGTGCCGCAGTGCGACACCTCTTTGGGGAGAAGTTTTTACATGGCGCCCAACATCTTTGAGCCTTCTTGGTACGTTCCTAAATGTGACAATTCCAAATTAGTTTTCAGTTCAAAATCACTATCAAGTATTTTACCTTGTCAGTCATCGAAATCGTTCTGTTGTATAAAAGTGGAGCATCAAAATGGCCCATCTTCGTCTTGTTTTTGAACAGGCAGATTTCAGGTCTATCCCAGTCCTATGCCATCTCCAAAACCCTTTCGGCCTTTCTGCATAGCAGATAATATCGACGGGTTCAAACCCCCTCCTCAGTCATCCTGCTTATTTATGGTGGTCACCCTTAAGAGTGGCGATAAAATGCCCCCTGTGGCGTGGCCTACGCATATGCTTTATTTAGTCTCTAAGGACCCGGCGGACCCGGTTCTCGTCTTATGATTGGAGTAATATGATTTAAGTTTTATATCAAAACAAAATTTCGGGTGTAAAAATATTTCACTAAAGCAGTATTTGCAGTTAAGCAATATTTCACTTAAGCGAATGATTTTTCCATCTAGTTTCACTTATGCGGCATTTTCATTTATGCGTGTAGTAGTTAGGCGGTTTTGATTGCATAAAACATAAGGTTAGCAGTTAAAAATGTATTGAAACATTGGTTCAACAGTATAAGCTTATGCAAGACCAGCCTTATGCGTAATGTGGAGTTCCATCATTAATGGGAATATTGAGACTTGTTTATCAGAGACAACAAAATTCAGTTCTATTTTTTTACAACGCTTTTAAGACGTAAGGTTTTTTGTACCCATCGTGTCTTCTACCATGATCATCATGGTGGATAACCAATATTTAATACCATATTCACTTTTTTTTATGTATGCCACACTTTGCCATTTTTTTTGTGTATTTTTTACCCAACTTTTTTTTTAATAAATTTTTATGTGATTTCTGTTACGCGATAATAATAATAATTATATTTTTTTCTTATGAAAAAGGGTAAACATTTAATAAAATCACACACAGGAAAAAAATTGAGTCAACTCGTCCTACCTACTGCCAAGTAAATATCATAAATGCCCAAGTGTAAAGAAATCCGCTTAAATAAGCGTGTCATGAATACTGTGTGGTACATGATGATGCTGTCTTGCATGCCAAACATTTCAGGGAACCCTTTATGGGGAAAGAGATGCCATAAGGTCAGTCTTTTCAAAGGGGCACTACTTTAGCATAAAATGTTGGTTGTGCAAACCTTAGTCAAGTCATATTGGCTTCCAATGATGTTTTGTTCGCTTATGGCAGTTGTTGTTTCTTACGTTCGTTTAACGCTGTGGCCCATGATGGACTTTTAATCGATGAGTTTGTTTTTTGAATGTTACAGCCAAGGCCGTCCTTTCTTTACAAAAATAACAAGTAATAAAAAGGCATTAAGTTCGGCGGGGCCGAACTTTGGATACCCACCACCTTGCGTATCCGTCACAATCCTGTGAAAATTGTATAACTTATGCACCCAAATTCGACACGGACATTGAGTGGTCTAATATATTTAAGTCCTTTTTGTAGAACAAAATATTGATCTTTTTGGCAGCTATATCCAAATATAAACCGATCTGAACCATATTTAGGTCGGATATCGGGAGGCTGAGAAAAACTCACTGTTTCAAATTTCAGCGAAATCGGGTAATAAATAAAGCTTTTATGGGCTTCAGTACCCTTATCGGCAGATCGGTCTATATCTATATGGCAGCTATATCTAAATATAGTCCGATCTGATGCATATTAAGGTCGGATATCGGGAGGCTGAGAAAAACTCACTGTTTCAAATTTCAGCGAAATCGGATAAAAAATAATGCTTTTAATGGGCTTCAGTCCCCTTATCGGCAGATCGGTCTATATGGCAGCTATATGCCAATATAGTCCGATCTAAACCATATTAAGGTCGGATGTTGGGAGGCCTTTAACTACTCACTGTTTCAAATTTTAGCTAAATCGGGTAATAAATAAAGCTTTTATGGGCTTCAGACCCTTTATCGGGAGATCGGTCTATATGCTAGCTATATCTAAATATAGTCCGATCTGAACCATATTTAGGTCGGAGGTTGGGGGCCCTTAAATTACTCTCTGTTTCAAATTTCAGCGAAATCGGTTAAAAAATTAAGCTTTTATGGGCTTCAGACCCTTTATCGGGAGATCGGTCTATATGGCAGCTATATCTAAAAATAGTCCGATCTGGACCATATTTAATTCAAATGTCGTGAAGCTTAAAATACCCCTCTGCTTCAAATTTCAACGAAATCGGATCAAACATAAAGCATTTATGGGTATTAGGCCCTTTATCGGAAGATCGGTCTATATGGCAGCTATATCTAGATATAGTTCGATATGTACTATATTTGGGTCGGCTATTAGGAGTCTAAAAATAACTCTCTGTTCCAAATTTCAGTGAAATCGGTTAAGAAATAAATCATTTATGGGCATTAGACCTATTATCGGCAGATCGATCTATATAGCAGCTATATCCAAATATGGTTCGATTTGGCCCGTTCAAGAACTTAACCAGCGTGCATCAAAAAGACGTATCTGTGCCAAATTTCAGCTCAATATCGCAATTTTTGAAGGCTGTAGAGTGACTAAAATAGACGGACGGACAGACACACAGACATCGCTAAATCGTCTTAGAATTTTACTACGATCCGAAATATATATATTCTTTGTAGGGTCGGAAATTGATATTTCGATGTGTTGCAAACACAAGGACTAAATGAATATACCCCCTACCCTACAGTGGTAAATGTGCAAAATTTCATAAAAATCGGTTCAGATTTAGATATAGCTCCCATGTATATTTTTCAACCGATTTGGCCTTTTAAGGTCCGATCTTTACAAAATTTAATAGAAAAATTTATTTGACGTCTTCATATTTTTTTTTGTTTGTGTTTTTTTGAAAGAGTGTACTTTGGTTGCCATTATTCAAGACTCACAAGCTAGAGATAACAAAAATCTCAAAAAAAATTTACAACTTTTCTCTATGCCATTAGACCATAGTTTAATGCTACTAATTGGCCAAAGAAAAGTATCAAATTAAGAAATCCAAACATACTCCAATTTCCTCTTTGGCCTTTGCCAATTTCTATTACAATTCCTACAATAGCTGTCATATTAGCTTGTGAACATATCTGTTGCCAGCCAATAAGGATCTGGCACTGCTTTGGTGTTTAGTAATCTGAGCCAAGTGCAGTAACTCCCTTTTTGCCAGTAGCCAAAGAAACCCTTTTGTGATGTTTACATAGAGGCCAAGCCATTGTCTGTATAATAATTTGATGCCAATTAAGGTTCATTTATTTTATTCCTCTCAAACTGAGGGGGGGAAAAAACCCCTTCACATCACAAAGAAAATAGAAAAAGTGACTAACATTGCCCCCTTCTTTTTGTTTTGATAGGAAAAATTGCATTTTGTTTAAATAATGAAATGAAGTTAACCACCATGTTGTATAGCATTTCTAGGTGGAAACTAAGTTTTCATATTTTTGATATATTTTTTGAATTTTTGACTTTGTTAGCCAGATACTTGGATGTACTGTAGGCAGGGGGGCATGTTTGGTCTCACGTGACATTGTACATCACATTGTGGTTACACTTTAGTGAGTTTTGTTTCCAACCTTTGTGCCATGCAATCAAAAGCAAAAAAACGCCAGGAGACAGAGACAACGTCTGCTTATTTTTACTGTAGCCATAATAACAATAATAAAAAAGTTTAAATTGTTTAAAGTCAGTAAAGCATGAAATGTTGTTTTTTTTTTGTATATGATTCAACCGCAACCACTGCAATATCATACAATACAAAAAGTAACAAAGTAATAAGAAAAATGCTGAATGTTTAAAACAACAAACAATTACAATGACATTTTGTCATCGAATTTATATTTTTTTTTTTTTTTACATTATAGGCATGAGAGAAAAAATGTCTAAGGTAAACAAAAGCTAAATGTTATGAATAACTATTATAGTTTAAGAATATGTATTCTTAGTATTGGGTTAAAAAATTAAATTACAATGACTGGCAAATTCTTTAAAGAAAGTATGGGCAAGCTTCAAAGTAATACATTGCCTTTTTCCTTGAATAAAATAAAAAAAAACTTCTCTTAGATCCTTAACTCTAGCAGCTGTATTATTCCTGTTTAACTATAAGGCACTTCCTTAAACATGTCATAATTTTCCTCTTCTATCTTCTTTTCATCGCCCATTACTTTCCTTCTTTCATTATGCTACATCTTTAACATTTTCCCTTAAAGGTGCTTTGATCTTTCTTCTGTCACATATCAAAGTGTTAGATTCTTTTCAACATTCCCCAGATATTGGAGACACAAACATACATCTCTTAGATTCTATCAATCATAAGAATATTTCCTCAAACACTTGCCAGATAGCACCATACTGCATCACCACATCACCATAAGTGGCCAAGTGCCTCTTGATACGCTTACCACCTATCATTGATCTATCCCAAGAATTTGGTTATATTTGCCTTATAACCATT
Source organism: Stomoxys calcitrans (assembly GCF_963082655.1). Lineage (NCBI taxonomy): Eukaryota > Metazoa > Arthropoda > Insecta > Diptera > Muscidae > Stomoxys > Stomoxys calcitrans. The sequence continues at coordinate 92,293,489 of NC_081556.1, read as the reverse complement.
TAAAGGATTTGCGTAAAGCTATGTTTATGGTTTATGGACATTTATGGGTGTAAATTAATCAAAGATACATATCATATGAATGAATGAACGAACGTACCAACGATGGAACGAATGCATCAACATTGGCAATTTGTACAATGTGGACATCCAACTCTGTGCTGTACATTCGGTCAGCATAAATTATGCGCATATTTTGATTGTTATCATCATCATCATCATCCACATTAAGAAAAGGGAGTTACAAGTTGGGTGCGGAAAAAAAAAGAACAAAAACAAGTAGCTTTTAATAAAAATGATAGTTGTTTTTGGTTAAAGAATTGTGTAGAAAAAGTTTTTGAAATAGAGTTTGCCATATCAAAAGTAGGAAAAGAATTATTTGCTAAAATTCTTTCGAAATACTAATCAGACGACTTAAAAGTTGAGAAATGTATACACTGACTATTTCTGAACGGGAATAAACTAAACAAGTAGTTTCTCCATTTTCGCTTCGATCCCTCTGTAGTTATCTTTACCGCTGCACACGCTCTGATGGGGAAAATCTGCAAGGGCAACATCCCCATTGGTTTAATTAAGGAACCATTGACGAACTGAACAAAAGTTTCTAGGCTGAACAACTTTAATTGTCTCAATTGTTCCCTGCTGACACTGGAACTCGGCCGAGGACCTGCCTTATTTGTCAGAAGAAAAGTCATCTCATTTTATTTGAGAGTTGTCCACGTTGGATGCAGGGACCGAACCATGTCAACTATCAATTGTTCTATGCTCACACAGGGACTCGGCTGAGGACCTGCCTTATATGGCAAAAGAACTGAAGTCATCCCTTTTTCCGAGAGTTGTCAATGTCGGATCCAACAGCGACAGGGAGATGGTGGATCATATCTAACATTACTTTATCCACATCCAAGCTGTAACGGCTGATGAGGAAGGCAAAACAAACATAAAATGAGGTTGAGAAAACTGAGGAGGTTTTAGATGTGACAATTTATTTGGAAAATCTAATCGATGAAGTTCAGGATTCGAGGATCTCCATGAAATTCACCATCTCGGATCATAACCACATTAAGTTTAGAAGGGCCTATTCCGCTTTCGGAATAGAGTAAAAACCAACTGAACCAAATTCGGAAGACTACTCAGAGGAAAACATAGGCTAGAAACTTTAGATTGTACAAGAATAGAAGACATTGATGATAATGTCAACATGATTACAACTGCAGTATTCGCAACATTATCATAACAGACCACGTCCCAAAAAAAAGCGGCAATTTATGGGGATGTATATCACACATGGCTCAAGAAATACCATAAGATGATTAGAGCGACAAACCGTGCCTTCTGGAAGCTTGTCTGCTAACAGGTCAATAACGTTAATGACACCGCTAAGGTGAAAAAGTTTCTCTAAAAAACCCATGTCCCAACTGAAACGTTAGTAGGCGTCATGAGAGTGAGAGCTAAGACAACGGAGGACAAGTTGAGGCTTTTAATGGAGCGACCACAGGATACGACGGGACTCGTATCCAAATTTTTCACAGCATGCCTAGGACTTGCTTGTACTCTGAAAACTAAGCAGGGGGCAAGGGAAGTATTTAAACCCAAGACATGCAAAGCAAGTTATGCGACACCAAAGGCCTACAGACCTATACGCCCCACGTTCTTTCTACTCACAAGTATTGAACGTATTCTGGATACTATTGTAAGAGTAGGGCATGCAGTGAACTGCTCAAATACAAACAGCATGCCTATGTCACGGTTATATCGGTGGAGCACGAAGTTGTGCACAAAATAGAAAAATCCTTCGATACAAGCTGTACACATTGGAGGTATGCATTGATTTCGAGAGGTCGTTTAAGAATGTGCAAACCAAAACATTGATTCAATCCATATACCCCACCGAGTGGACCGGATCCTCAAAGATTGGATAAACCCATATGCTAAGGAATAGCTGGTTAAATTGTGGGTCCCATGACATAAATATAAGGGGGAAATTAGCCTAGGGCACACCACAAGGTGGCATTTTAGCGCCACTCCTATGGGTAGCGATGCTATAATACACTAAAGGGGCAAAGACCCCAATAAGATATACAGAAACCCGAAGGGTTCTTGGAGATGGCATATGATTGGGCTAGACCTAGGGGTCTCAATGTCAACCTAGAGAAGACTTAAATCTGCCTGTTCACGAGGGAAACGAAGGTGACGAGTGGACAGTCTCAGTGAGAGTCGGGGTAGCACTGGCTCTTGCTTCAATGGTGAGTGCCTATGATGCTCAATACGACAAGGCGAGATATTGGCGCCGTTTAATAAAAAATGGCTATCATTTTCCCGCGACGATCGGTCGTATAGATCGGAACGAGCTTGCTCGCCTATAGGAGCTTGAAGAGGATCGCTACCTCCACAAGCAAATGTGGCTACAACAACAGCAACAAGGGTTAGCCAATTTGGCGTTCCAAGATTCCTCAACAGAACGATTTCGATTGCCGGCGAGTGACCTTGGATTGGATATTTAACATTCAGGAGCATACCGAAAATGCTTACGGGTGTTGGGCGCTATGTAGATGAGGTCATAGCCTTAAAATGGAGTCTGAATCCGAGGATTGTATACTAGGTTTACAGGAGCGTGATTTGACAAATACTTACTCACACTTCAGTAGTTTGGTGATGAAAAAACAAAAATTTCAGTGTAACGATAATAAAGGGTGATTTTTTTGAGGTTAGGATTTTCATGCATTAGTATTTGACAGATCACGTGGGATTTCAGACATGGTGTCAAAGAGAAAGATGCTCAGTATGCTTTGACATTTCATCATGAATAGACTTACTAACGAGCAACGCTTGCAAATCATTGAATTTTATTACCAAAATCAGTGTTCGGTTCGAAATGTGTTCAAATTTTGACAAATTTTGTTCAGCGATGAGGCTCATTTCTGGTTGAATGGCTACGTAAATAAGCAAAATTGCCGCATTTGGAGTGAAGAGCAACCAGAAGCCGTTCAAGAACTGCCCATGCATCCCGAAAAATGCACTGTTTGGTGTGGTTTGTACGCTGGTGGAATCATTGGACCGTATTTTTTCAAAGATGCTGTTGGACGCAACGTTACGGTGAATGAACACATTTCGAACCGAACACTGATTTTGGTAATAAAATTCAATGATTTTCAAGCGTTGCTCGTTAGTAAGTCTATTCATGATGAAATGTCAAAGCATACTGAGCATCTTTCTCTTTGACACCATGTCTGAAATCCCACGTGATCTGTCAAATACTAATGCATGAAAATCCTAACCACAAAAAAATCACCCTTTACAACAGGTTTAGAGAACGTGTTGTCTTGGCATAGGCGGAGGGATGAGGACCATGCTAAGTGTGTGTCAGCCACTGCGGATATGAGGCTTAAGGCGATGCATAGTGGGAGAAAATCGAAAAAGTAGTAAAAAATATGCTACTTTTGGAATGTTTAGAGCTGAGATTTAAGCGAGATCATGTGCAGAATTTCAAGGACCTAGGTTGTAGGTTGCATTTTTTGGCCAAAGAAAATATTTTCTTGGATTATTCTTTATTGAAAAAACTTGCTTAAATACCAGAATTTGTTTCTTTTTTGTACTTCAAAATTGACAATTTTTATTAAAAAATGAAAAAAACCAGCCCAAAGCCCAGATCCCCTAACACCCATGGAAAAAATTTTCAATACGGTCCTGCAGACGCAGATCCGAGTGTGGCGAAATGCGTGAGATGGTTTGGTGTTAAAGCGACGACATTGAGTGTTAACATCTTTACGGCTAGTAAAATAGCCATTAGAGCCGCAGCAACCAGGACGTTTTCTAACTATCGAAGGAGTAAAACTAGATGCTTGAAATTTTGCACAATTATCTTTCTTGGATTGTAAATGGGCCATATTGGTCCATGTTTTGATTCAGTTCCCCTACAATTCGATCTCCCGATTCTACCTCTATATCCAATTTGGCAAATTTTGTACTAAGTCATGGTAAATATGGTCTGAATCGGTCCATAACCTTATATATCTTGAACCCTTACGGGTCGCAATTGCTATCCGATTTGGCTGAAATTTGGCGCACTGACTTCTACAATGGTGTCCAACATCCAAAGTAAGCATTAGCCAAATAGGTCCACAACCTGATTTACCTCCAAAAGCATAGCAATTATCCATTTTCATTTGTTTTGACTTAAGAGAGATACCGTGTAAGCAACTTGACAAATGCGATCCATGGTGGAGGGTATATAACATTCGGACCGGCCGAACTTAGCACTCTTTTACTTGTTAGAATTTAGAGCGGACAAAAGCCGAGTACTGGCTTAGGTTTATGTCAATTGTGGAATGGGGAAGATTTATATCCACAACCTCTTTCCAACCTAACCTCACTTAAGTTTTTAAGTTAATTCACTAGTTCGTTCAGTCAGTTCTCTAGTTCGTTTGTTTAGTTCACGTTGTGCAGTTCGTTCGTGATGAATACATTGGTGAATACACACTTAACATTTTCGTCTAGTTAGTTCCCCAGTTAAGAGCCCCGGGTTGGAAGCTTTTTCGGAGTGCCAGTGCGGGGGTCATGGGTTCGTTTCTCACTACAAGCCTTGGTCTGTGGTATCACAATGGACTTAAAATTGTCTAAGTGAATCTGTAAAGGACTGCCACTCTAATCTAAACTAACCGAGTTCCCCAGTTCATTCAGTTAGTTTAGTAGTTCGTTTAGTTAGCTAAGAAATTCGTTCGGCTAGTTCATTCAGTTAGTTCGTGTCACACTTGAACTCTTCGCACTTTTGAAGGGTGATCCATATGGGACTTTAAATAATACATATTATTCCAAATTTTGTAAAGATCGAAGTACTAAAGGAATAAAATCTCAAATCAAGTACATGATATATAGGGGAGATATACTTGAATCTGAACTGATTCTTCTCAAAATCAAAAGTATGCGTCTTTGGTCCAAATACTTTTTTCTAACTATTTTTTCTGGAAATTTGGGACAAATTTTATTTTGTTCCCAGTGTAATCACTCGAAAATTACTAGAAATGAGTAAGAGATTGTTTTTTTTTAATCAAAAATTTCCATGATGGTAAGGTTGATACTGTATATTAATTCTTCTTTAAAGCTGTAATTAATACAGCTTTAAAGAAGGTTTATTTAACAGATTTTTTCGATAGAACAATCAAATAAACCTAGCTTAATGCTGCATTAGTTTTTGTCAAAGTCGGTGTAAATCTTTATTTTGAACTGAATGATTAGGTTAAACTACTACATCTATTACAATAGCACTTTTGTTTTTTGTCTTCATTAACCGATGCTTATATCAATCACTTTGATTTCTTTGTGATGTACTTATCTTGTGCTATGTCCTGCGGCTAACAAGTGTTAACATATTCTCATTTGGAAAAATTCTCCTGGGAAAATAATGTTGTACAATAGTTTCAAATGGAATGGTTTGGCAGCAACACAAGTGTCCGCATACAGCACCAAGTAGTAATGTTGGCAATTACATTTGTTTTTTTGTTTTGGAAGAAGAACAACAGGAATCCCCGTAGTAGAAAAACAATGGTAATTAAATCACTTTCATCATAAAGTGAACGCGCTTAACATCATAACGTTTGTTGCAGAAGAACAAACCAATAACGAAAGAGATAGCCTCCGGGATTTCTCATATGTAGCGGTCGATAACAAACACCATTGTAATCACCACCAACACCATCACCTCATCAAACAGTAGTTGATGATCATAGGTATTTTGAACATTTATAGAGTTATAAATAAAGATATCGATCTTGATTATTATTGTATTGTATTGCCTTGGCCAGTGTAAGCTAGTCCACATTGTCTATGACTGTGGCACGTTTTCATTTCTTGGCCTCTGGGACCAAGATCCTCGGTGCAGAAATGTTTCTGCTTCCTTGCCGAAGTTGTTGTTGATAGTATTTAACTTTGGTCAATGTGATTGCTTAATTGTAAGAGAGTTGGATCACAATGTATAGCACTAGTATGCTACCAAAAGATGTTCTTAGACTTGATGGCTGCTGGATTCGCTTCAAAAAGCGATAGTGTTCGAAGTGAGTTTTTACGCCGCCGCCGCCACCACCACCACATAAAGCCACACCACGTTCCGCTTCGTATGGGTAATCATGATGATCGGATTGCAGTCTCTAAAGCAGTTTCAACTAACAGGCTATGGTCAGCTATCATTTGGTATCTTATGGCTACTTTGATTACCTTTTACAGCTTAAAAGGCCTACAAAAACTATAACGAGAATCCATAAATACAGCTGAGATGATGCAGACTGCTATGCATGTTATGCAGTTGCATTTGAAAATCTTTTAGCCAATTCAATAGGTTGTGACCTTATTTGGGCTAGTTGATGTCTCCATGGCTACACTACTGTAACGTTGAATTTTCATAGAAACTTTGCTGGATTTTTGAATTAGTAAAATATTCTTATGAGGAATTCCATATTGGTATGCAGTATTAAACATTGATAAAATAAATTTTATATTGGCATATTTTACAATCGTTCTCAGTCTCGGAGAATGAGTTTTCAAATTCATACATAACCTTTTTGAAAGAAGGCAAAGTGATCAAATCAAAAAACAAGACAGATAACACGTGTTGTAAAAATATTAATATTCATAAGTTTGTTATAGTATTGATATAGACTAGAAATAATGCAATGAAGCTACTGCTTGATGTTGCAGGTGAAAAGATGTGAACTCTGTATAAATTTGTAAGCAATTATTGCAAAGTGAATTGCAAATCTAGGCTATAAAGGAAATTACTTACATTAAAGCTAACGTAATATGTTAAAGTTCGTTGATATGATCTTCAGAAAACGCTGCCTATTCATTAATACACTCAACCAATAACAGCCCGCTCTGTAAAATATGTGATGCATTATTATGTAATAATGATGATTATTATGTAATATCATCAATCTTTTGCCATCCAATTCATCGTTAAACAACTTTTTTAATACGTTCTGGAAGGCCAAGCTTGTATAACTGAAATAACTTTTTAAACTCCTCAATGAGTCTAACTTTTATTTTTTCAATGGGGAAATACAATGTAAAGCCTATAACTGTCGAATAGTCAAAAATTGAAGAATTTGTTGCGTTTGGTAAAATATCACTGAGTACTTTCATAGAAGTCATAACCGGTCAATTATGGCATTGGACTACCACATATTGATCACTGTATGAATTTAACATCTAAAAAGAGTGCTAAGTTTGGCCGGACCGAATCTTGAGGATCCACAACCATGGATTTTGCTAAAAATGTACCAAATTTCTGCCATATCTGGCAATTGGCGATTCTAATGTGCTACCTAAGGATCGCATAATGAATGGAGGTGGGGCCTTGGCCTTCGTGATACACCATTCTGTGTAGCATAGATCCAAGTAGCCTGCGCCTGGCGCCAGTGGCCTCCACATAGAATGTATGGGATAAGAGTCATGTCCAGTACAGACGAGATAGAGCCATAGAACACATACCACCGTCAAGTTAGTGACAACTGTCTGGGCCGTAATCGCGTAATTCTAGGGGACTTCAATGGGCATCACGTTCATGGCATTATCGCTTAGGTTATGACCGGTGGGCGTAGCTTTGACAGAGAAGATTGAAGGCTCGACGTTTTGCACGGTGAATGAGGATGCCCCACTACGATTTACGATTACGATGAGGTGCAGCAGCTCGCCGGATATCTTCATTGCATCTCCTCAGTGACGTATCCTGGCATGCCATCATTTCTTGGGATTAGACCACCTCCCCATAATGCTCACCATCGACCGACCACCCGACTTCATAAAATCTGATCCCTGGACGTTTATTAATCACAAAAGGTTCGTTTGGCTCGGCTTCAGAGAGTAAACCAATCGCCGTTTCAGAATGTGACACTCCCCTCAAATGCAATAGTTGCTGAGAGAAAATTTCGATATATTGTTAACACAGCTGCTCTCCTTAAACCAGCCGGTAGAATGCTTAAGTTCGGCCTAATTTCCGGCACTGGCAGTAGTACTCGCAGACGACCGTAATGGGATTCGTCGCATAAATCCCACTGACCCCAGTATCAACGAGCTGAATCTGAAAAGAAACAGGGTAGTCAACGAATATAGTATGTGGCAGGAACACTTGCAGCAATGTAAGGTACCGGTTTACGCAAGCTGTGGTCTACTTAAGTCACACTCGAATCCTCCAGTCACTTTTGACGGCGTAACTGTGTCCGACTCGAAGAGATACATCGGGTTGTTCAAAAGCAATTCATTGAGAATCCCGCAAGTGACAAGGCTAGGAGGGGAGCCATTCGTCGTATCCGTTTTCTCCGAGCCGATGATAGTCATATAAATGTCGTCCATGGCGTTGAATCCCGATGTATTCTCTTTACTAATGCTGAAGAATCTGGATCTGCAAGACAGGATGACA